>NC_071284.1:440000-467500 GCF_001660625.3 Ictalurus punctatus
GTGTGCACTTGTGCACTGTCGGTCATGTGACTAATTTGAATATTAAAATGAGATTCATTGATGATATAAAGGTCGGTAAATACATTTGTAAAGCCAGATATCAAAATAAAATCCTTTATTGTTCGTGTTTAACGTGACCTTAAACCCAACAAAATTCTGTTATTAGAACATTAATCAACATCATCTGACCAATCAGAATCCGGAGCTCAGCAGCAGCGTGGTGTGATACATCATTAACACACCGTTAAGAGGGAAAGGAGTCGCAGCACGCTGCAGTGTGGTTCTGGGTTTGATCTTTGTCCACGTCTTTGTCCGGTTAATCTTTTTGACTCCTTTCAGTCTGTCGTTCGTCCTCTCCACAGTACCGAAACGGCCCTCGTGAGGGTCATCGTGGACCCGTTACTGTCTGGCGACTCCCGTTCTCTTTCTATTCCTCTGTTACTCCATTTTAGTTCCGCTTTTGATAGCGTCTGTCATGACTGCCTTCTCTCTATCTCTTCTTGTGATCTCACAGATGGACAGTTTGACATTTCTATGCAGGATTATCAGTCGCCTGCAGCATCTGGGAGTGCTAGGTTCAAATATATTCAAAACTCTATCGCTAGATCTCTCTCACATACCAAGCGCTCTGCTCGCGTTACTCCAATCCTGTCTGAACCGCACAGGGCTCGGACTGCTCTCTGTCCGTACGCCTCGCCTCGTCTCGTCTCTGCACTATGGGTGGCAGGTCTTTCAGTAGCACCAACATCTGGAATTCTCTCCCTCTGACTCGTCTCAGTATCACATCCATCCCCGAGTTCAAATCCCAACTTAAACACATCTGTTTTCTCAGTGTTCTCCGTCCTAATCCCGTGCTGTGTATCTTCTGTGTCTGTACTGAGTTCTTCATGTTCTGGGTTTGGTTGCTCTTTGATTTTCACATCTCGTGTTTGTCCATGAGTGCTCAGTGTTTGTTTCATTGTGTTCCTACTGTAAAGTTTCCTTGAGCTTGGGAAAGGCACTTTATATATATAGATTTATATATATATATACACATTATTATTATTATTATTATTATTATTATTATTATTGTCTACAGGTTCCTACAGATGATTATAATAGAAGCTGTATGAGATCTGGAAATAAGTAACAGACCTGGATGGATTTCTTACATAAAATTAATTCGTAAAAAGTATTTTACATCTGTGTTCAGAAAACGAGTACACAAAGGTTCTTTGGATAGTTAGAGGTTCTCCTGTCTCTGAACAGGGTTCTGTTGGAACCTATTCTGAAAGGGGAACCTTCTGCTGTAGGATTTAAACTAAAGAAACGCTAATGAAGTGTAAGTAAAGTTACTGAAGTGTGTGTGTGTGTGTGTGTGTGTGTGTGTGTGTGAGAAGCACGGTTTGTGTGAGATTCCTGAAAGCATTATTTTAAAGTTCTATTCTTTTTAGCAAGAGGCTCTGCAGAACAGGAAACCACACGACAGACGCGGTTCTGTGTTCATCGGGTCTGTAGGATGTACAACTTCCTGTCGGTGTTCTCGTCTTTCCTCGCGGTTCTGCTTCTCTTCTGCTTTAAACGGACACTTAAACTGTAAAATAACTGACTATTGGATTTTACACGTCACACAAAAAATCAAATTAAATGCAAAACTTATTTCGGATGCGTGAGTCTAAATGAAAACAAACGCTCAAAAACCTGAACGTTGGAACACTAATGATGAATTATTGAGGAACGTTTAACTGTCGAGTCGCGGAAGCAGGTCGTGAGGAGAATCATTTAAAGCTTTATTTAAATTTCACACAGTGATGGTGATCTTTTGGGCTCTATTTCCGTTTGTGGAGCAAAAATAAACAGATTTCTTGGCCATATTGTGTCTGGAATGTCAGTTGTTAGGGGGCCAAGCACCAAGGGTGCGCAGTCACTTCACTGTTATTCCACCTTTTATTATTAATATTCTTTTCTTCTTCTGGCGTCTGTGTCTGTGGCAGCTCATAGAACAGTCTGGTAAAACCTTGTAAAATTTGGGACACTGCTTGGGGAGGTTCTAAGGAACATTCTGACCAAATTTGAACTAAGTGCTGCTAACGTCTAGCGCCACCATCGGGTCAAATTTGTGCCTATTTTCTGCCTAAATAGATTTTGTGCCGCTGTGGATTTTGTCAAAAAAAATCGCTTTTGCTACTCCTCCTGAAAATGTTGTCCAATAAACACTAAATTTACGTCACAACATACGTCAGTGAGCGTAAGCCTCACAAACGTTATCTGTTGAATTAAACAAAATTTCAAAAGAATTTTGAATACTCCAATTGGTTTGTCCGTAATGGGACAACGAATCTGCCAACGAGGACGCTAAACAGGAAGTGAGGCTGTATCTCAGCAATGACCTTACACACGGACGCAAAACTTGGTAGGCATCTTCAGGACCAAGACCTGAGGCTACACAACACTTTTGGTGACAGTGCAGATGAATACTCAGTACAAACATCTTCAATTTAACTTCTATATAGTGGAAGCGGCATCCCAGAGTATATACACAGAGTTCTACATGAAATAGCACCATATTGTCACAAATGGGCGTGTCCAAAACCCTCAGATCTCAGCTTAGGAGGGACACAGGCTGAAACAAAGCACAGTCCAGTCTACACCTTGACCCCCGTAAGCAGCGGTGTGAATGTGAGGAAAAGCTGCTAAAATTTCACCTGAAAAAATAGCACGTGTTTTGGGTGAAAAACTTGATGTTCTCCCCAAATTCTCACCATGTGTTATGGAGGTCAAGACTTAAACAACAGCACAGGGTTTGCGTTCCCATCACACTCCACAGCTGAGATCTGAGGCTTATGCACCTGTTAGAAGTGGGTGTGGCTGAAGCACCTGAACTCAATCATTAGGCCGGCCCACATCCTCTTGGCAATACAGTAACCTGTAATATCGCTACAGTATAGTAGCTTCTGATTATTAAAAGTAGAAGAAATATATTTTAGTTCCCTCATTATCACACTAAAGTGTAATAAACGTTACACACCTGCAGGTTAAATGATTAACATTTTTTAAAACAAAAAAACAACACCAGAGACATTTTACGTTCCATGATTTTACTGTTTTTATTGATTTTTTTTGGTGTTAAGTTGGAAATGGCGTACAGCATTGAAGAGCTTTAATAAAAGGTGGTTTTTTCAACGGCAAGCCAACCACAGAGCCTGCCAACCAAGCAACAGACGCCAAAAGCGAAAAAGGTTTTTGTGGTTTTTGTGGTTGCTTTTGGAATCTGGGGCTCAATAGGCAGGTCGGTGTAGACCCGGCGCTGTCCACTGCAGGCCCGCTGGACCCCGAGTGCAGACTGCAGGGGGACTTCCATGGGCGTGGCCCCCCCACATGACATCTGACACCGGGGCAGAAGGACTGAGTGACACATCCCTTGGCAGATATGTTTTAACTCCTCTTCCTCCTCCAGAGATCTGTAACCATGGGAACATAACCATCCTGTCAGCTTACACAAACATCTCCTTTAATTAATGAATAGATACTTAATAAAACATGATCATTATGAGTTTATTATCTACAATAAAACACTTCCTGTTTGTATTTAAATCTAAATGTAAATGCAAAATGTGTTGTGTTAACCCTTATGTTCTTTTCTTAATGTTAAACTTTATTTTATGTTCTTGGCTAAGTTTATCCTTTAAACGTTAAAAAGAACCGTTTATCTGTGGTGTATTTGATAAATCCTGTCCTTCAGATCAGAGAAATATAAACTAACACCAACTGCTTTTCAGAAACTAAAACTAAATTTGTGAATTCACTCGACATGACCACCATGTCACACACACACACACACACACACACACACACACACACACACACACACACACGGTAATACCTGGACTTTGTCTAAACCTGCCCAACACCATACACACAAACATCTGAATCATCCAGAACCTTCTGTCCCGCCACGCAGCTCTGCGCCTCTTTTTTACATTATAGAACAGAATCTTTCCCAGTAAAATCCTCAATAATAAACTTTTGTCCATTTTATTTTTTCTGTCACATCAAATCTCGGGTCTATTTTCTATCATAATCTCTCTCTCTCTCTCTTTCTTTCTCTCTCTCTCTCTCTCTCTCTCTCTCTCTCTCTTTCTCTCTCTCTCTCTCTCTCTCTCTCTCTCTCTCTCTCTCTCTCTCTCTCTCTCTCTCTCTCTCTCTCTCTCTCTCTCTCAGGCTGAATAATTCACACTTTCAATCCAGCGGAGTAATAAAATCTCACAATAATAAACACAAATATATTAACTTACAGGAAAGACGCAAGCGACGGCTACATGGCCAAAGATATCCTCACGGAGCAGCAGAGCTGAGAAGGAGAAACACCACATTATTCACTATAATAATAATAATTATAATAATAATAAAGATAAAGAAATTAAAGTGAAAAGCAAATCCCCAACACTCACCATGAAGCGCTCTCAGTTTCAGCTCCTTCTGCAGACTGAAGAAGTCAGGAGGAAAGAAAAGACCGAGTTTCTCTTCTGCTCAGTATTTATCCTCTTACACCCCCCCCCCCCTCCCCCCCTCCAAACACACCCCACCACGCCCATGTCGCCTTAGAGACCGTGACATCACGGAAAGAAAAACAACTCAAGTTTCGATTTCCAAAAAGCCGAAACTCGACTCGAATAAACGCAGGTGAAAGTATTAATAACGGATTGCTGTTAATGACGTAAATATTACAGGTGTGTAATCACCTGCAGGCTCTAAAACTCACCTCACAACTCTGTCTCTGGGAGAATGTGCATTTATTCTCTGTTTGAATCAAGTTACAGTCTTACACGTGGTATTAAACAGTCACTGGGTTGGTTTTCACCCTCAACACCTTTATTACCTGCAAATGTGTGTGTGGTGTACAGTTAAAGCGGTCCTGTAAAACACTTGTCCTGCTGAAAAATAAAGGCCCACTTTAGTTCCACTTTTTTCTGATGGTTTATTGTTTGTTGTTATACTGTATGTGTTTTGTAATGTTTATTTATTTATTGACTTTCAGCAGATCTAATTCACGTAATATTAAGCTGAATAAAGCTGACTGTCATTTGAAGTGATAAATAAAAAGGTTTATTATCTAAAAAAGTTACAAGTAGAACAGAGTACACTGTACTGGTTTCCATTAAAAAACAAAAACAAAAAACAAGGTGTTCCTGAAAAACTGGATCAATTATTAAAATGCCTTCTGATCAGCTTTAATGCGTAAATCTGTAAATGTTATTACTGAGTGGAGAGGAGTGGATTTCCACATGAGAGACAGAGAGAGACAGAGAGAGAGAGACAGAGAGATCGAGAGATAGAGACAGAGAGAGACAGACAGAGAGAGAGAGACAGAGAGAGACAGACAGAGAGAGAGAGAGACAGAGAGAGACAGAGAGATCGAGAGATAGAGACAGAGAGAGAGACAGAGAGAGAGACATGGTTCCATCATGCTTCAAGACCACCACCATCGTCCCCGTGCCGAAGAAGTCTTCAGTGTCCTGCCTCAGAGCCAACAACCTGTCTCTGAACGTGAACAAAACAAGACATGGTCGTTGACTTCAGGAGAACATGGAGCGACCACCCTCCGCTGAATTTCGACGGCTCCTCCGTGGAGATCGACGAGAGCACCAAATTCCTTGCTGTTCACCTGGCAGAGAACCTCACCTGCTCCCTCAACACCAAGAACACCAAGCAGCGTGTTTACTTTCTGAGAAGGCTGAAGAAAGCCCATCTCCCACCCCTCATCCTCACCACGCTCTACAGAGGAACTATCGAGAACATCCTGAGCAGCTGCATCACTGTCTAGTTCGGAAATCGCACCGTATCGGATCGCAAGACCCTCGCAAGATAGTGATGACAGCTGAGAAGATCATCGGGGCTCCTCTTCCAGGATTTCATGATCGCAGAAATTAACACAAAACCAAGCAGATGCCAGAATATTCATAGGTACCTGAAATTTTTCAATTTTTCACAGATTTGGGCCGAGACATGACGTCATCACAACACGCGTTCAACCCACGCCCTCTTCTATTTGCATGCGTCGAACAGGAGTACAGCCAAAAGGTCTCGTTTACCAACAAACATCACTGCGAAAGAGCGCAGAACTATTCCGTGCGACTGCAATTCCGCAAAAAAAAATACCACCCTTGTGTAGGTGACTTGTGTGACTGAAACGACAATAAAGCCACTTGAGTTGACAAAGAGGCAAAAAAAGAGTGGAATGCACTGGTGTCCATGTTTCCTACACCAGGGGGCGCTATACGGCATGAAGACTCCTACTACAAATACACATTTTCTAATCAGTGACTGATTGAATAGAAATTTAGAGCGGATTGTGCAGCTGTAGGGAAACCTGCAGGATTCAGAAAGTGAGATTTATAAACAAACACAAAAGAAAGCAGGTACACAAAAACTCCAGGAGCTTCAGCTGCAGTTATTTTCTTTAACCAGCTTTATTAAAAACCCTGATGAAAGGGAGACACGACTGTAAGGCTTAACGATACGCATGCTGCTGCAACCTTCAGGGGTGCTTTAATGAGCTTTTATTCTAAAACATGACCGTACATACATAAAGTACACAGACATCACCTGATAACTGCAAATGAAAGAGAGTGTGTGTGTGTGTGTAACACACGCTGCATTCGACAGAGGAATTCAGTCACAAATAAAATCTCCAATGTTCTTTTGAGAGCAGCACTCGAGGAATTCACATCAATACCGACAGCAGATACACGGAGGACATGATCGAAGGCGAGATAAAAAAATGTACAACAGAAATGAAATTATCCTCTCGAGCTCACAGGAAGTTTCCATCAAACCTTCGACTTCAGTTTGAGGAAGTAAACAGGAAATAAAGTCATAGGAAGTCGATTCAGCATGGAATGTTAAGTCTGCAAAAGGAAAAAAAAAGGTTTGAGTTAATCTAAAAGTTCTAGAGGCCTTAAACTGGACGTAGACATCGGACACTTTAACGACTGCGGTTATGAACTCGCTAGATGACGTGTTGTGTAAAACACCGAGCTGGTCTCTGTGATAAACGTTATTACGCTGCTGTTAACTCGAAAGCAGAAACATCAGGACCGTAAAAAGAACAGAACCCAGCTGCACTGAAACTCCGCCCTGAAACATCTGCGTACACTGAAATATCTGTGAGAAGGGATTCGGGTGAGAACGTGTCGGTTGGTGCTGTATAGTTATTATTCCTGTGAGAGGTTAGTGCTTGTGTCACTCTGATGTCACGGGGGCGGAGCTAGCGCAATCACAATCAGGTTTACCTGTCAGTTCCAAAAAAACAAAACTGCCTCGCAAACGTTTCATTTTTCAGCATCATATTAATAAGAATTTGAGTGTAGAAGTAGACAAGACGGAATAAACGCTGGACTCAAAGTCCCAGAATGCAATGCGGCTACACGGCTTGGCTAGTTAGCGACGTACGAGATGACAAGCGCGATGGTGTTGATGTCGGTGTGAAAGTTGAAGCTTTGGAAGCTGGACAGACTGAAGGACTAAAGATCCGCTGCATGGCTCTCCTTAGGGAGAATCCTATCAGCACGGCATTGTGGGTAATGTAGGAAGCCAGTGGAAATACAACGTCCATGAAAGAAATTTTAGGCACAAAAATTCCTTAAAGTAAATGTTGGACGCAGCTGCAGATCACGTTTTAATGAAAAAATACGCAATATGCTAATTTTTTTTGGGTGGAGTTTTCCTCTAGGTTAAACTGATTGTAGTTCAGGGTGTAAAGATCGTTAAATCTGCAGTCTTTTCCTTTTCTTTTTACAAAGTATCATTCACAAAACCGCTATTCA
The DNA here is from genome assembly GCF_001660625.3 of Ictalurus punctatus. Classification (NCBI taxonomy): domain Eukaryota; kingdom Metazoa; phylum Chordata; class Actinopteri; order Siluriformes; family Ictaluridae; genus Ictalurus; species Ictalurus punctatus. The sequence goes on from NC_071284.1 coordinate 447,806, forward strand.
CAACATGACCCGCAACCCGCAAATTAGCCCCGCCCCCAGAGTGATCAAAGGCAGAGAATTCTCCTGCAGTTTTAACACAACGTTTTTGTTCGATGTTGTAACTTAAAGAAAGCATTTCCTCCTGTAGAAATCTTTACACTGGAATTAAACGGCAAAATTAATTATCGATGCTGAGTGGTTAATTGTTAACGAATAAACAAACGCGACGGCTAAAGCATGCTAATCACCTTGATTGATTAGATTTAGATTAGATAAATGAACAGAAAGTCAATCCAAATGAATATTTCTAGTTATCCAATTAACCAATTGGTTTAATGAATTAACGAGACTAAAGATCCTGAGAACCGGACATGTGAACAGCTCATAAACTCGAGTGTCGCTGCAAATCTACAAAGTTCAACCGGTGCAAATTATAACACACATCTTCCTACTTTATTATGGAATCGGTGCACTGACCCAAGTGGGCATGGCATGTTCCTTTACTAAGAACTGAAACAGACGGGTGAAGTGACGCCGGCCTGTTGCATCTCCTTACTAACAAATCGGATCATTGCAATAAAACAAAAAGTGACAGAGTACAGAGAAAAAGAGAAAAAAATGGAAACACGAGGGTGGTAGCACTTGGATTGACTAGCCCCTCCCCCCGCTTTTAATCCCATCCATCACACACTGGTTCTTCAGAACAGAGTTCGTAGGTTAATCACCCGTACACACACACACACACACACACACACACATCTCTCTCTCTCGGTGTGTGAGGTGGAGGACAGCATTAGCGTTTGGACAGCTCGTTGGATAACCAGTCCAGTCCCTCATAGAGTCCGGTTCCTTGTGTAGCACACGTGGCCTGGACATACCACTGCAGAGACAAAACACACACACACACACGCACACAGTAAGACACACAGCAACATCTCATGGTGTGTGAGTATGTGTGTGCGAATGTGAATGTGCGCGCGCACGAGTGTGTGCGTGTGAATGTGTGTGTGTGTACCGTTCGGCTGCGCAGACTCTGCAGGCCCAGTTTATCTGTGAGTTCGCTGACCGGCATGGCGTTGGGCAGATCCTGTTTGTTGGCGAACACCAGCAGCACGGCGTCCCTCAGCTCATCTTCCTGCAGCTGCGCACACACACACACACACACACACACAGGAAATGATGTCACAGCGGATTAATCAGAACCACATCACTCACTCGTCACACATGAAGACCAAATCTCACCATTTTGGAGAGTTCATCAGCAGACTCGGCCACTCTCTCTCGGTCATTACTGTCCACCACGAAGATCAGACCCTGAGGAGAAACCACAGGACACAGCATGTGGGCGGGGCTATACGCAGCACAGATAACTGATTGGCTGAATCACAGTTGTCCAGGTAATGATGATACGGTGATGTTCAGTAGTGCAGTGACTCTTACAAAATCTGAATTTTATAATAACAATCTTTCAGATTGTGCAATATAACAATATCATCATCATCGTCCTCCTCCTCCTATACATCACACCGCTACAGCGGTTAATAACGTTTACTGTAGATTAGAGTACTGCGTACTAGACCTGCTCATCTTTACTCGTTGTGCAACACCAGAGTACGCCGCGATAGAGCAATCTGTTTTTCTCCACAACAAAAACAGATGAGCCAATCAACACATGAATCTGAAATGACTGACAGGTGTGCAGGTGTTTTTTTTCTTAATCTCTCTGATACGAAAAAATATTTCCTGGAAGCCCCGCCCCTTTCCACCCACATCATGCGCTCACACTGTTCTCTAAACCCACAGTGAGATGCTCGGTGAGGAAGGGCGATGTGCTGAATGCTAACGTGGGTACCTGAGTGTTCTGGAAGTAGTGTCTCCACAGAGGACGGATTTTATCCTGACCACCAACATCCCACACGGTGAAGCAGATGTTCCTGTACTCCACAGTCTCCACATTAAACCCTGGAGAAAGAAAACAAGAAAACGAATGAAAGCGAAACAGCAGTGTGACACGGTAATAAACGACAACACACACATCCGTCGTTAATCACAAATAAAATTCTGTTACTGTCCTGAAGATGATTATTTTCCTCTAACAGCACGTCCTCGAGTGTTTTACTCCTCTTACACCACAGCAATTTAACAACGATGGAATTTTTTTTTTTTATTAAAGAACATGATACTTTTTTTTATCCCGTTATAGTCACATTTAACGTTCATGAAACAACTTCTGGTTAACATTATAGCAAATATAAACACTCGTTCCCTCAACTGCCTCTCTTTATTCTCTCTCTCCCTTTACACGCTCTCTCAAAGTTAATAAGACAAAAAAAATTCAGGAGCTTGTTCATGTTACCATAGAAACCATAAGGAAGTGCAAACTCCTCTGTCCTGAAGATGTGGAAAACTTAAAGTTAAAGCTTTACCTCTGACTGTTACACAGCGCTGACACTGGAGACTCCTTCCATATTCGTTACATAAATGTCTCCTTACTTTAAGAAAACTTCACCATATCAACGATTATTTAAATCTGTTTATTATCAGTGGAGAGTCCGCTGTACACGCCCCTGTGAACGAGTTACTGTTGCTATGGAAACGATAAGGTATTAGAGCGAGTGTATTAATATAAACTTGCGCTACTGTCAGAGCCGCTGTTATAGAGAACTAATCCCCACCTTCTGACCAATCACAATCCAGAACTAATCACCACCTTCTGACCAATCACAATCCAGAACTCATCGCCACCTTCTGACCAATCACAATCCAGAACTCATCACCACCTCTGACCCATGTTAGTGTAGAACAGTAGACAGGATTTTGTGTAAACTCACCAATGGTTGGGATCGTAGTCACAATTTCTCCAAGTTTCAGCTTGTACAATATTGTGGTTTTACCTGCAGCGTCCAGACCCACTGTAACACACACACACACACACACGATTAGTTTCATGTGCTGCCATTACCCCACATACACACTTTAATCGCTCACTAATACCTGAATCTTAACCAGACAGATGTATGAATAAACTGTGAGGTCAGTAAAGAAACAGTGCTCGGTTTAAACACGTTACACTCCAGAGACGTGACGTCACTCTGTACGCGGACGTGATCTTTCATAAACAGGAAGTCAGAGGGAGAAGAGCGACGAAGCTATAGCAAGTGTTTTTCAGCTGTAGATGATTTCTCACCGCCACCCACACCCACGGTCACTGTGTTGTAACGTATACGTGACAAAGCCTTCTTCCTCTTTAAACAGGGCGACTTTGATCCGAGACGCCGTGTGTGTTTGGAGTTAAGGCCTATGTTTGAGTTGCGGTCGAGCTCAAAACATCATCTGAAAAAGTCACACAACCGTGAACTCACTCAGACTCCACCCACTTCTACATGAATAAACACAAAGCGTTTATTCTCGGTTCTCAGGAAACAGTGTGTGTGTAGACGCTCGGCCACAAACACCAACCATGTTTACTGCTAACGAGCTGCTACTATACAGCAAGACACACCCCCTGTGGGCAGGGCATATACACTGTAGAGAGAGTTTAATTGGGAGAAACAAGGTTAGTACAGGATGAGTCATCAAAACATTTCATCAATTTTCCTCCGTACACACGCTGTCGTATCGGGGGCCAGGATCTGGATCCCTGGGAAACTTTAAGGAAAGTAAATTACTACAGTCACTGTTTTTATTTCTTTGCTTTGTTTTAATCAGCCACAAATCCATGGGGATTTTATATATATATATATATATATATATATATATATATATATATATATATATATATCTGGACAAATATGTACCTTTAAAATGATCAGAGGTTTATTTCTGAAATCTACACCTACTGAAATACTCTCACACAACACACTACTATATTATCACTTCTAACACTTAGTAAAATAGCATTTAAATTCAGAACAACATCTAGCTTTTATGTGGATTATTAAGATTTAGATTAGGAAATAAATAACTTCTTATAAAAAAGCAGCTAGCAAGTCAGTATGTTAGCTTTCATTCGGGATTTAAATTCGCTTTAAATATATATATATATATATATATATATATATATATATATATATATATATATTTTTTTTTTTTTTCTTTAAAGTCACCAAACGGAAATGATTGAAGATAGAAACAAAGCATATTTATTTAAACACACACACTCTTATTTTTAGCTTTTCCTCACAGAATTGCGAAAGCTAGGCTAGGCTAGTTTAGCTAACTGGTGTTTTAGCCAGCTTGCTCGGTGATGCTACAGAGCATTAGCAGGTGCAGCTGTAATCTCACCCATCAGAATTCTCATCTGTTTCTTCCCGAACAGTCTCCCGAACAGTGAGGAGATAGTCAGCCCCATGCTGAGAGTCTAATAAACCCCCCACTACACACACTTAGCTTAGCGTACTTTAGCTTAGCGTATTTTAGCTTAGCTTATCCGCGAGCTAACAGCTAACCAAAACTTTCAGCGACGCTCGGGGAGTCAGCCTGCTGCCGGGGCTCGCGCCTGCGTACTGCCACGTCAGGGCCGCTGCGTGGAAGAGGTGACGTCACTTCCGGTGAGGAGGTTCCGCCTTCTCATGTTCTTCTTTCTCTTCTTCATGTTTGGTGCGTGTACTGTAGATAAAAGTGGACGCTTTTGTTTTATTTTATTTATTTTTTAAAATTCATTTGTAGTGTCACGATTTTTTTTTCCAAAACGAAGACCAAATTTAAGATTTATGAATGAAAATTCTGCGATTAGTTTTAGAAAATAAAAATATGTATATATAGTACATCAATACGGTTTTTACTAGGAAAGATTTTAGCTGAAAATCTTGAACAGAATTTTAAAAAGTCGTTTGAAATTTGTATAAACATGTAGAGCGCCCCCGAGTGGACAGGCCTTATAAGGTTGTAAAGAACACTTCGCCAGTTTTATAACGAGTATCACGTGTTGAATCATTTCTAATAAAATTCTAATAGTAATTTATTTATTTATTTAACATTATTTGTGTGTTTATAAATAAGATGGAGCATATTGTACATCATTTCAGCCAGCAGGGGTTGAGGAACAGTATTTGACTGTAATTGCGCCCCCTGGTGGACACCCGGTCCCGAGCAGCAGCACAGTGTTGGGCGTTACTGTTCCTCTCACTGATGCTGAGGTTTCTTTTTACTTTTTATTCTCAAAACTAAAGACACTAATTATACAGTTTTCTTAAAGAGTTTCTACACCTGCTTTTTTTTTTTAAGTAAACAAATAGTTAAAACTGAAATGTTTTTTGTTGTTGCTTTTGTCTAATGGAAGAACCATAGAACATTCTTTGAAAGTTCAAATACAATCAAATTTATTGGGTCATGCAGCAGAATTTTTTCTATATAAAAATAATGATTTCTTACAGTTGAAAACATAAGACGTGTATATATATATAAATAAAATGTATAATTAAAAAATTTTGCCAATGAGAAATTGTGATTTGTTTTGTTCCTTGTGGTGAATGTATTTTATGTCTAGTTGTGTTACTTCCTCAGTTGTGTAACTTCAGTGCATTTTAGAAAAGAGGAAGAGATTCTTTTGTGGGTTTGGAGGTGTATACTCACTGGTCAGGTAAAATGAAGTGTTCAGGGATTAAAGCAGGTCATATTTGTAATATCAAAACCAACATGAGCATAAATTGATTCATCTACAGAATCAGTCATAACTTACACTTAAACTGTTTGATAACAGAAAGATTTGTGTTCCTGTGCAGCCCACCTTGGATTTAAGTTCCAGAGTAAATAAAACCTACTTCATGAACTGCTTTGTTGTTTATTTCTAATTTCTAATCGTCCTCCAAACCCTGAGAGGTGAAACTTCTGCGCTAAGGCAACAACAGGAAACACATTATGTAATCTAAACCTGTCGAATCGAAATGAAAAGAGAAGTGTGTGAGTGGGGAAATCTGACTTCAGCTCAGATCTTCATGTGAGACAGCTTCAGGAAAAAATTTATTTAAGAAAAGAAGCAGTGAAAGTTTCTACAGCCGACATGAAACACATCTTCAGCTAACATTCAAACTAAAACAAGAAGGAAAATCATCGTCAAATCACACATGCTGTCATTTCTGACGCACATCACGGCAGGACGAGGCCGTTCTGCTGTTCTGCACACCGTGTCGGATTTACAGCTTCACACCTGGACAGATGGAGGTGATGATCTAGAACATGAGCACGCTGTAAAATACACGTGTGAAAAAGCTGCTCAGAGATCCAGCTGTTTATCCTGCAATCTGAGCTCGAGCTTGGAGAAGAGAGATGGTTTCTCACAGACAGGAAGTGAATACATGCAGACAGGAAATTCGCTTGACATTTAAACCACATTATAGTCAATAATTTTTGACTGAAAATGCGTGGTGTCTGTCAGGGGCGTCCTGCTGCTGCTACAGAAAAACAACAGCTCGGAGGTTCAGGTGAGCACTGGATTAAAATATGACCATCCCCCAAGAGGAAGAAGGTTCATTTTCAATATTTTCACTTTCTTTGTAGATTAAATAAAATAGACGAGCGGCAGATCGGACACATTTTTTGTGGGATTATTTAATCTTTTTTCTGGTCAATTTTTTTCTTTTTGGCCAAAAATCTTCATTTAATCTGTAGTAAATCCTGTACAATTTACTATGTTACCTTTAATCTGTGTGTAAAGTCAGGTTTTATTTCACTTTTCTCCCCGTGACAGAAAGCGAGGACGTCGCACCGGCGCATCTTTCCATCGAGAAATATCTAGTCAAGAGCTTACTAGTGTGAGATGGAGGAAGAGTTCCAGGGGGGTCAGGTAACATCAGAGAGTTCAAAACACCTACGCAACTGTCAATCATTCCAGATTCATATGTCAACTGACTCATCTGTGGTTTTTATTCAAGGAAGAAGACTTGGAGAACGTTTGGGTGATAACTCGATGTTAAAATGTAAAGATGGAGAAGGTGGAGAAGGTGGAGAAGGTGGAGAAGATGGTGAGATCTGATGAATCTCTCACAGTTTTGAGGAAACATGCAGTTTAAAGCGTCATCACATATAAAACACCGTGATTCAGATGAAGCAAAAAAAGTAGAGAAATGAAGTGTAGAAAAGTAAAGAAAGACATGGCTCCCCATTACTGCTGACACACACACACACACACACACACACACGCACGCACACACGCACACACTCTTTATAACAGAGTCTATAGATGAATGTTCTGAAAACTCCATCTCTCTCTCTCTCGGTGTGTGAGGTGGAGGACAGCATTAGCGTTTGGACAGCTCGTTGGATAACCAGTCCAGTCCCTCATAGAGTCCGGTTCCTTGTGTAGCACACGTGGCCTGGACATACCACTGCAGAGACAAAACACACACACACACACACACACACACACACACACACACACACACACAGTAAGACACACAGCAACATCTCATGGTGTGTTTGTGTGTGTGTGTATGTGTGTGTGAATGTGCGCGCGCGCGCGCGTGTGAATGTGTGTGTGTGTACCGTTCGGCTGCGCAGACTCTGCAGGCCCAGTTTATCTGTGAGTTCGCTGACCGGCATGGCGTTGGGCAGATCCTGTTTGTTGGCGAACACCAGCAGCACGGCGTCCCTCAGCTCATCTTCCTGCAGCTGCACACACACACACACACACACACACACACACACACACACAGGAAATGATGTCACAGCGGATTAATCAGAACCACATCACTCACTCGTCACACATGAAGACCAAATCTCACCATTTTGGAGAGTTCATCAGCAGACTCGGCCACTCTCTCTCGGTCATTACTGTCCACCACGAAGATCAGACCCTGAGGAGAAACCACAGCTTCATCATCATCATCATCATCATCATCATCATCACAGAGCTCATGAGTACACACACACGGTTTCTCAGGGTTCTTAAGACAGTAAACTGTTCTTGCTTCTTAAAATGTCTTCCTTTGGAACATTTTGTGAAAGAAAAAAAATAAAAAATCTACAGTTCCACCAGAACGTGAAACCAAAAATAAAAAGCAAATTATCTGTAATTTATGTAAAATAATTTAGAAGCAAATCAAAGACAATGAAATATAAAAAGTAACATTAAATAAAAGTGTATAAAATTAAGAATGTATAAATATCGATATTCATTAAAGCTATATATAAAAATTGTGCACATTAAAAACACACATTTCAGAGTTATATATTTTTAATTTATTTGTTACTAGGGAAGTGTTAATAAAATATGATTTTTTAACATTTTACTGTTTAGTGTCCGGTGATCTAGTTCTGTGTAATTCCATAAAATCAAAACAGAAACGTTAAAAAATCATCCATAATAAAATTATAGAAATATATTACTATAGTCTACCATAAATTTATATAAAGGTAGCGGTGACATTAAAATAATTTAGCGCCCCAGACGAACACTGGAGAAATGTACATGTGAATAAAAATGATTTTAATTTGATCTAAAACACATTTCCTCTGATATTTTAGTTCTTTTTGAAAATATTGGGTACCTGAGTGTTCTGGAAGTAGTGTCTCCACAGAGGACGGATTTTATCCTGACCACCAACATCCCACACGGTGAAGCAGATGTTCCTGTACTCCACAGTCTCCACATTAAACCCTGGAGAAAGAAAACATCATCAACGCTGCATGGACATTTAATAACCCGGCCTCAGACCCGCACTCCTCACCGTCTGTTACCGAGGGATGAGAGTTAACATATATATCGCATTTAATAATAATAAAAATAATAATAATAATAATAATAATAATCTAAGAGATTAACGACTGTTTAACGTCCACCTGAGAGATTTTTATTCTCTTTTATTTTTATTTATGCGGTGTAAATAATTACAAGCCGAGACAGAAATAAAGAATATAACACAGGGGTTTCTCACCGATGGTAGGGATGGTTGTGACGATTTCTCCGAGCTTCAGTTTGTACAGTATTGTTGTTTTTCCCGCTGCGTCCAAACCCACTAAAAACAAAATTCATAAATAAAACAGAACAAAAGGTTTTTAGTGACTCTGATTCAACACACAGCCTCGGATTATTCACATTCTGCTGTGTGTGTTAGTGGCCACAAAATAAGGAACAGAACAATTAATATATAAATACATACGGTAAACAAAACAAAAACAAACAAACAAACAAACAAATAAATAAATAAGAAAGAATGACATGAACAGATTAGGATTATTGCAGAAGAACAAAGAAACACGAGAGACTGTGATTTATATAGGTATATATATATATATATATATATATATATATATATATATATATATATATATATATATATATATATATTATGGTAAATCTGGTACAAAATAAAACAAAAAATCCACAGAGGATGCAGTAAATCAGTTTGTTAAAAATATTCATGGATGTTTTATTTACAGGAAAATAAACTGCTCAGAATGGGATGCTAACATTACAGCTAACTACCTTCCACAGCTGCTCAGTTATAACGCGTTATAAAGCGTATTAACGATTAATGTCAGATTTTATACTACTCAATTCTCTCCCTCTCACGCGCACACACACATACATATATATATATTCACACACACACACACACATACATATATATCACATATACATATCACACACACACACACACACACACACACACACAGACAGACAGACAGACATACATACATACATACATACATACACACACACACACACACACACACACACACACACACACACACACACACACACATCTCACACACACTGAGAGTTTCAGTAAAACTGTCCAATTAACACTAATTAACTGAACAGAATGAACTGGTCTCGCGCTACATTACACACACTTCTCACACACTCACCCATTAATATTCTCATCTGCTTCTTCCCAAAAAGTCTCCCGAAGATCGAGGAAATTGTTAAACCCATTATAATTCGGTAATTTCTACACTTTAAGCTTTAATTCCTTTAGAAACGTCGCGTCTCTTCCTCAGTTTCCTCTCTCTCTGTGGAGCCGGTTAGAGTTTGCGCATGCGCGCTGCCACGTTGCTGCCAGAGGCCACCGTGGAAGGCATTGCGTCACTTCCTGTTCGAATTACGACATTTTGGAGAAGCGGTTTAAATCACGTGATCAAAGTCTTTATTCTTTACTAGGTTGTTGGAATAAAGTGCTCGACAATGTAAAATGGTGTTCGCAGTAAAACATAAAATAAAATTTAAAAAAAAAGAAAAAGTGAAAGATTATTTAATTTGTGTCTTTAAGACACTCGATGGAATCCTTCAGTTACCTGTTTTTAAGGGTTTATATTTAGACACCACCTAAAACACTCACCGTCCACTTTATTAGGAACACCTATACAGCTGCAACGTTGATACAGTTATGCAATCAGCCAGTCACGTGACAGCGGCACGCTAAAAAAAAAAAAAAAAAAAAAAAATCATATACTGTGAGGTGGCAGGTGAGTAACAGGTGTGCAAACAGGTACAGAGCAGCAAAAACAGTTTGTGCAGACGCAAATCATTGAGAAGAGCGACCGCTGTTGAGGAAAAAAACCTGTTCAGGTCTCGTTCGGTACTGGTTCTTACAGAGTACTGCTGGGTCTTACAGAGTACTGCTGGGTCTTACAGAGTACTGCTGGGTCTTACAGAGTACTGCTTACCTGAGGAGAGTTTCTGAAACAGATCGTTCTCCAGGGTGTGTTTGGTGGAAGTTTGGTGGAAACATGGAAGTTTTCTAAGTTTGCTTCTTGGCCCTGTTGTTATGATTAAGACATGTTAATCTTCAGTTAATCTTCACATTTAACATCAGAATGAGGAGAAATCTCAGTGACCTCAGGGACTTTGACCGTGACACAGGTTCAACCTGAACAGCTGAAGAGCGTAAAGGAAGTTTTTCTAATCTTCTGTCCAGTTTGGTTTCTCTGTAATCTCAGATGTTCCACATGTTGTGTGTTCTGATGTGTGTTTCTGCTCACCATGGTTCTACAGAGTGGTTACTTGGGCAGACTGTAGACTTCATGCCAGCTTCCTGTCTCCTCTGACGCTCTGTCATCAACAGTGCGTTTCCATTCACTGGATGTTTTTTGTTTTCTACACCGTTCTATATAAACTCTAGAGACTGTTGTGTGTAAAAATCACAGGAGATCAGCAGTTTCTGAAAAACTCAAACTAACAACCATGTCACGATCAAAGTCACTGAGATTTTTGTCTCTGTTCTGATGTTTGATGAACGTTAACTGAAGTTCTGTATGATTTTATGCGTTACGCACCTGACACATGACTGCGTGAATGATCAGGTGTACCGGAGTTCCTGTTAGAGGATGGTGAGTGTATATCCTACATGTATACAAGTAAAAGTATTTATTTTATATACAGTACATTTCTTTTTTGTAGTGTTTTTTCCTTTTGAGTTACTGCTTTTAATCTTCAATATTATACGTTCATTTGCATGTGTATCTGACAAAGAAAACTAAAATGATGATCTGTTTATTCATGGGTGTGTGCTGTAACAGAAACTGTATGCTGATTGTATAATGAGTATAGGAGGTTATGGTATATTTTGTGACCTACAGGCTTTAATGTTCTGCTCAGGTGTAGTGGATAACTAAGTGCATTATATATCATTGTTTAAAAAAAAAATCTCAAACTTCCTCAACACATAATCATAACTCATACCTGAACAACATGCCCAACACCACACAGACACTCAGGAGCAGGAAACAGGTGATTGTTTTAAAATCCATTAAAGTTTATAACTTTTCAGCCTGTTCTCCAGTATGTCCTTGTCCTCCTCCTTCAGCAATGCTGTTAGATGTTTTTACCCTGAGACCTCCAGCTTCCTCAGCTCTCACACAATCAGAGAGTTTTCACTTTGAGTGTTTTTAGTCCTCGTCTTTGGCACTCTATCACTTTTAACATTCTTTCTCATTCCTCTGAGACATACTGTATCTTTAATAAACTGAATAATGTCAGTTGGGATAAAACTCGATGCAGGTTATTTTTTTTGCATTATTGGAAGGAGTTACAGGAAGGAGTAGAGGTACAGTGGATAGCATCGTCTCCTCACAGCTCCAGCGTCTCAGCTTCGATCCTGAACTCGGGTTACAAGTTCCACATGTTCTCCCACTGTCCATGTGGGTTTCCTCCGGGTTCTCCGGTTTCCTCCCACCTCACAAAAACATACAGGTAGGTGGGTTTGCTATGCTAAATTCCCCTTAAATGTGAATGAGTGTGTGAAAGTGTGTATGCGTGGCCTGGCGTCCCATATCGCCTTGCGCCCAGTATTCCCAGTATATACTCCGGATCCACCGTCACCCTGACCAAGATAAAGCACTGACTGAAAATGAATGTCTGTTCATTTTAAATATTTATCTTAAAAACTATAAAATATTAACACCATTTAAGAAACGTCACTATAACATTAACATACTTTGGCCAAAATGAGTGTAAATGAATATGACGTGCTCTATTCCTGGTTGCTCAGGTGCTCCTTCTATCCACTAGAGGGCGTCACGCACTCAGTACAGTGATGGGTTAAACACCTCATGAGCATGTTCTTGGGTTAAACCGGTTTGTTCAACTGAATACATTACATAACCGAGTAGTCTGGTGTTTATAAACATCACCCTGAGATTATATAACACTTGATTTTACACAGAGATGAATTCATGTAGAATAAACACAGTGTGATTTATGACTAATGTGATTTTTCTGAATCTACTGTTTATTTCAGTTTCCCCCACAGTAATAATCTTATTTCCTATAGAGATGTCATATACAGTGTCCTCCATTAATATTGGCACCCTTAGTAAATATGAGCAAAGAAGGCTGTGAACAATTGTCTTTATTGTTTAACCTTTTGTTCTTTAAAACACACACACACACACACACACACACACACACACACACACACACACACACACAAATACTCTGCTCTCATGGATATCAAACAATTGCAAACACAACACAGGTTTATCTAAAAAAAAAAAAAAACTTTGTTAAATATAGGTGTACAAAAATTATTAGTACCCCTATGAATTCATATGTTTGAAGTATATTCCCATTTATACTTTATTTATTTATTTATTTTAGTACACCTGGTGACTAGGAACAGGAAATTGTTCAACCATGACTTCCTGTTTCACAGGGCTATAAATATGAGGTAACACACAGGCCAAATTCCCTTAGTCATTCATAACAATGGGTAAGAGTGAGGAATGTAGCTGTGATGTGCGGCAAAAGGTTGTTGAGCTTCACACAATGGGGCGTGTCTATAAGAAAATAGCACGGGCATTGAAAATGTCCATTTCCACCATTAGGGCAATAATTAAGAAGTTCCAGTCAACTGGAAATGTTATGAATCGACCTGGAACTGGACGTGTGTCTGTATCGTCTCAACGCACTGTGAAGAGGACGGTTCGAGTGGACAAAACATCTCCAAGGATCACAGCTGGAGAACTGCAGAAGTTAGTTGTGTCTTGAGGTCAGAAAGTCTCCAAAACTACAATCTGAAGTCACCGACATCACCACAAGTTGTTTGGAAGGGGTTCAAGAAAAAAGCCTCTACTCTCATCCAAAAACACACTCGAGCGTCTTCAGTGTGCAGACACTACTGGAACTTCAGATGGGATCGGGGTCTATGGTGAGATGAAACCAGAATAGAGCTTTTTGGTAATAAACACAGAGGTGGTTCTGGAGCACACAGAGAGGTAGCCGTGTGGAAAAGTCCCTCATGTCCACGGTTAAATATGGAGGAGGATCTTTAATGTTTTGGGCTGTTTTTCTGCCAGAGGACCTGGACATTTTGTTAGGACACATGGCATCATGGACTCCATCAAATATCAACAGATATTAACTGAAAACCTGACTGCCTCTGACAGAACAATTCAAATGGGCCGTGGTTGGATCTTCCAGCAGGACAATGATCCAAAACATCATCAAAATCAACACAAAATCAGTTTACTGACCAAAATCAAGGTCCTGCCGTGACCATCCCAGTCCCCTGACCTGAACCCCATAGAGAACCTGTGGGGTGAACTGAAGAGGAGAGTCCACCAGTGTGGACCTGAAATGTGAAGGATGTGGAGAGGTTCTGTATGGAGGAATGATCTCAGATCCCTCGCCATGTATTCTCCAACCTCATCAGGTGTTATAGGAGAAGACTCAGAGCTGTTATCTCGGCAAAGGGAGGTAGCACAAAGTATTGACTAAAAGGGTCCCAATAATTGTTGCACACCTGTGTAAGATGAATATAATATATTTTAAAACTTCCTAAAATCTACGTCAGCATAGCTACTAAATAGAGATGTTGTTGCTTAGCCTCTGATTTCTCATGATTTCTCATTTTTCATATTAAAATACACAAATACTACAATCCTAAGCTGTGGTTAGAATTTTAATAACAAAAAGCATGAGTAAATTTATTTCACAATCATACAGCTGGCCTTAACTCTCTTACATTTCATTTCAACTTTTACTAATCACACATCAGTGAATTGAAAGAACTTCAGCTCACCGATGTGTCCTGTGCACAAAAACTCTCTTTTATCCAAAATGTAGATAGATAGATAGATAGATAGATAGATAGATAGATGGGAATATTGTCATTGAATGTTTTAAGGCATTAAACTCTTTCAACACAGTTAATTAAAAAGTCATGACTAAATGAAGGATGTACCTGTGCACACTTCTGACCGCAGAGTCTTTCCACCGCTTGGTGTTTAAACAGTACAGCCGTGCACACTGTCACTCCACCCAATCAGCGCCGCGCTCCAGCGTACCTGCCGCGTAGGTAAGAAAAGCCACGCCCCAAAACCCGCAGTGTATTAAACAGCACGTGAACAGGCAGCAGCAGAGCGCGTGGCAGTGCATTGTTATTGTTATTATTATTATTATTATTATTATTATTATTATTATTACACACTGCGGTGAGGGAAGAACAGTCAGTGGATTTGGGAGATGAAGATTTATGGAGTATTTCTTCAGTTTTAACTCTCTGGACATTTTCTTGGTTAATTCGGCGACATGAACTCCAGTGGATTATCAGACCAAGAGGTGACGTTTTCATTTAGTCTCGTTTTATAATAAACAGTAAAATCTTACCTTAGATAAAATCAGACAGGGTTATGATTTAAAAAAAAAAAAACAATCCTCAAAGTATTTTTCATAAAGCAGTACACTGATGATCCGCCTGGGGGTTAGGCGTGTTCTGAACTGAACGGTGTGTATTTATTTATTTATTTAGTTGTATATCATGGTGTTGTTGTTATTATTGTTACTCAGCTACAGCAGGTTTAATGATCAGCTCCAGGTTTTATTTATGGCAGTGAAGGTGAGCGGAAGGAGAGCTGATTAATCATGAACACTGCGATAACACATCCCTGATCTCAGTCCTGCGGTGTTGTCTCGTCTCAGCCTTGTGCAGGTTTGAGTGTTTGTGTTCTTTAAGTCCTCTGAAGTTAATCTCATGTGGGTTGTGTGTTTACTGCAGATCACAGCTCTCTCTTCCGTGTATGTCTCCTGTCTCAGTTTAAGGTCAGTTTCACTTTGAGTTCGAGTCTCACTGTACACACGATTAACATTTAACCCACACCTCGGTCCCATGCCATTACACAGCCTCATATCACAACACTTCACCCACTTTATCAAACATAAACACTGAGTGTGTGTGTGTGTGTGTGTGTGTGTGTGTGTGTGTGTGAAAGTCAGTGAGATAAAAATGATTTGCAGGGTCACATGCTGTATATTTGACACCAAAATAAAACAATATAATTCTACTGGTTCCTATAAAAGAAAACATATATAAGAAGGAGCTGCGTGTAACATGAACAGCAGAACAAACTCAGCTCTTAAAAATAAGTTGAGTTCGTTCTTAAATAGCCTACACACTGAAAAGGAAACTAAACCGAAGTCAAGTATAAAATCTCGCAGGTATGAGTGGTGACGTCACAACACACGTCACTCACCTTAAAGTATGCAGCATTCATTTCACACACACACACATTTATAGATGAGATGAACGATAACTTTGTTTTAGATCATATTTCCCCATAATATTTCATACATTTTATTCACAGTCGTGTGTGTTATTGTGTGTTATGATATCATGTTTAAAAATGTGAGTTTAGAAGTGTGTGTGTCGCTTTATAACAGTAACGTGATAAGAGTTCATGAGAGTTAATAAGACAGAGAGATGAGCCTCATAAAGCTGTGAATTAACATGAGTTTGTAAATAAACCCACTCCTCATTTCAGCACCGCTTCCCCTGGACAGCGGTCCAGCTCTCCATCTCCACATCTCCATCACCTCACACACATCCTGTCACTGCAGTGTTACAGTGTTTAATCATAACCTCAACACCGCAGAGTGTTCTATCAGTGTGCAGTAAGATATTATTTTATTTACAGTTTAATTGGGAGCTGCTCTGTTTTCATCACATCAATTATGAAGAGAGAAAAGCTCAAAGAACAGGTAATGCTGAATAATCACACCATTATTGTGTGTGTGTGTGTGTGTGTGTGTGTGTGTGTGTGTGTGTGTGTCTCACCTGTAGCTCACCTTGGATTGCTTAAGAGCGTTCTGTATTTGTCAGGTTTTACTTTTATTGATTTAAGATAACACAGATGCACAGACGCGTGACTCTTCCTCCACCACATGAAGATAAAAGCACAGCACGGGTTCAGAACCTGACAGAATGTTCTGAAAGCTCAGAGTATTCCTTACATGTATATCTGAGCACAAGATTCGGACTCTATAACCACAAACACTGCCAGTAAATTCCCCCCAAATGTGTTTGTGTTTACAGCGCGTGCAGTACACAACAGATACGCTCAGATTTCTACTTATAGATAATAATAATATAATACAGTATATTATATTATGATCCATTTTATCGTTGGGACACAAATTCAACCTGAAATTGAACAGCAAAATAATAATTATAAATATACTGTATATGTTTCTAAACTCATATTTAATCATGTACGATCATAATTCTATTTCATAAATATTCCTTATTACAAAGAATTTTTATATTAAATATTATTAAACATATAAAACATTTAGTAATTTATTATTTGAAAATAATTAGTGTTTTATATATCATTTATTATAAAAATATTTATAGTTCTTTATTTATAATAAATAATGTATAAAACACTGTAATTATTTTAGAATAATAACTAAATAAATGATATATTTATATTTAGTATATGTTAATGTATGTGTGTGTGATTGTGTGTGTTTATGTCTGTGAGATAATATATGATTGTGTGTGTGTGTGTGTGTGTGTGTGTGTGCGCGTGTGTCTTATTATATGTGTGTGTGTGTGTGTGTTGCAGGCGAAGCCTCTGATCCAGCTGGCTCTAGCGGACCTCCTGGCCTCTCTCTGCCTCGGCATCACAGCTGTGATGAACCTGCTGTGGTCTGGAGCGGTGAGGAACAGTGAGGTGGTGTGCAGCGCAGGATTAGCTCTGTCTCTGGTGAGGAATCACATCATGTGAGAATGAAAAACTGCAATGAGGCTCATAAAACAGTCATAAACACACACACACACACACACACACACACACACACACACACACACACACACCTCTCTAACATGTTTAGTCATGATGAGGTTTCTGTTTAATGCTGAAATGTAAATATGAAGAGAATAATGCAGCATGGCACTGTTACACATCTCACCTATACACACATTAGCCTTGAGTCACAATAAATACAGGAATAAACAGGAAAAAGGATATAATATAATATTACTGTATACGGCTGTAACATGATTTATATTAATGCGCTCGTTCTAATACGTTATCGTTTCTATAGTAACAGTAACTCATTCACAGGGGTGTGTACAGCGCACGCTCCACGGGTAATAACTTTTTATTCATCATTTTAAAAACCTTTCATATGCTGAAGTTTCTAAGAGGAGGAATGTGTTTATATAACGTGTTACTGTGTGTTACTGTGTGTTACTGTGTGTTACTGTGTGTTACTGTGTGCTGTGTGTGCTGTGTGTTACTGTGTGTTACTGTGTGTTACTGTGTGCTGTGTGTGCTGTGTGTTACTGTGTGTTACTGTGTGTTACTGTGTGTTACTGTGTGTTGTGTGTTACTGTGTGTTACTGTGTGCTGTGTGTGCTGTGTGTTACTGTGTGTTACTGTGTGTCACTGTGTGTTACTGTGTGTTGTGTGTTACTGTGTGTTACTGTGTGTTACTGTGTGTCACTGTGTGTTACTGTGTGTTGTGTGTTACGGTGTGTTACTGTGTGTTACTGTGTGTTACGGTGTGTTGTGTGTTACTGTGTGTTACTGTGTTACGGTGTGTTGTGTGTTACTGTGTGTTACTGTGTGTTACTGTGTGTTACGGTGTGTTGTGTGTTACTGTGTGTTACTGTGTGTTACTGTGTGTTGTGTGTTACTGTGTGTTACTGTGTAACTGTGTGTTACTGTGTGTTACTGTGTTACGGTGTGTTACTGTGTGTTACTGTGTGTTACTGTGTGTTGTGTGTTACTGTGTAACTGTGTGTTACTGTGTGTTACTGTGTGTTACTGTGTGTTACTGTGTAACTGTGTGTTACTGTGTGTTACGGTGTTACGGTGTGTTACTGTGTGTTACGGTGTGTTACTGTGTTACGGTGTGTTACTGTGTTACTGTGTGTTGTGTGTTACGGTGTGTTACTGTGTTACGGTGTGTTATTGTGTTACTGTGTGTTGCTGGGTGTTACTGTGTGTTGCTGGGTGTTACTGTGTGTTACTGTGTGTTACTGTGTGTTGTGTGTTACTGTGTGTTGTGTGTTACTGTGTGTTGTGTGTTACTGTGTGTTGTGTGTCACTGTGTGTTGTGTGTTACTGTGTGTTGTGTGTCACTGTGTGTTACTGTGTGTTACTGTGTGTTACTGTGTGTTACTGTGTGTCACTGTGTGTTACGGTGTGTTACTGTGTGTTGCTGTGTGTTACTGTGTGTTTTGTGTTACTGTGTGTTGTGTGTTACTGTGTGTTGTGTGTTACTGTGTGTCACTGTGTGTTACGGTGTGTTGTGTGTCACTGTGTGTTACGGTGTGTTACTGTGTGTTACTGTGTGTTACTGTGTGTCACTGTGTGTTGTGTGTTACTGTGTGTTACGGTGTGTTACTGTGTGTTACTGTGTGTTACTGTGTGTCACTGTGTGTTGTGTGTTACTGTGTGTTACTGTGTGTTACTGTGTGTCACTGTGTGTTACGGTGTGTTACTGTGTGTTACTGTGTGTTACTGTGTGTTGTGTGTCACTGTGTGTCACTGTGTGTTGTGTGTTACTGTGTGTTACTGTGTGTTACTGTGTGTTACTGTGTGTCACTGTGTGTTACGGTGTGTTACTGTGTGTTGCTGGGTGTTACTGTGTGTTACTGTGTGTTACTGTGTGTTACTGTGTGTTTTGTGTTACTGTGTGTTGTGTGTTACTGTGTGTTGTGTGTTACTGTGTGTCACTGTGTGTTACGGTGTGTTGTGTGTCACTGTGTGTTACGGTGTGTTACTGTGTGTTACTGTGTGTTACTGTGTGTCACTGTGTGTTGTGTGTTACTGTGTGTTACGGTGTGTTACTGTGTGTTACTGTGTGTCACTGTGTGTTGTGTGTTACTGTGTGTTACTGTGTGTTACTGTGTGTTACTGTGTGTCACTGTGTGTTACGGTGTGTTACTGTGTGTTACTGTGTGTTACTGTGTGTTGTGTGTTACTGTGTGTCACTGTGTGTTGTGTGTTACTGTGTGTTACTGTGTGTTACTGTGTGTTACGGTG
>NC_071284.1:472500-530000 GCF_001660625.3 Ictalurus punctatus
CAGAAATTAACGCAAACATCAAAGCAGGATATTTTAATAATCTGGACCTGGAGCTGAGAAACAGCTGCGTAACCCGACTCTGAATACGAGGAACTTTCCCCATGTGAATACTGATGTAACTCCTGAACTGAAGTCGACTCAGCTCTGAGGTGGATCCTGTGCCTGAGCAAAGATTTTAAAGATAATAACAGACTGAGTTTGGTTGTGTACGTGTTCAAATTTAAATATAAAGCACCTTTTTTTAATTTGTTTTGTTTTTAATCCTCTGCTGCGTAAGTTATATTAATGTTTACGATGTGTTTAGAATAAACAACCTGATATTAAACTTTAACATGCACATTTGATCAAATAAATAAATAAATAAATAAAATTGACTGTATTATTAAACAGGTCGGAGCTCACTGTGTATTGTAATAAGATTAGAACAAATGAATATTTAACATTTATGGAGTATATTTTGTAACATTATCTCTTTTTTTTGTACCTTTCACATATCAGGATATTTTTAACATTATATTTATAACATGAACGATCCATGCCATGACTGACATCATTTGTTATTTGTTCTTTTGTTTTTTTTTCCTGTTATGTAACAATGACCCAGTAAAATCTTTCTGCTTGAACGTTAACGGTTTTATTCTGTGTCTCAGAACCACAAGTAAATGATTCAGTGAAGTCATGTGCATATATATTACGGTTACTTGAGAACTTTGTTTGCTCTGTGTGTCTGATCTATTTTATAGTCTGATCATAGCCAGGTCATGTGCTGTGCAATACAGAAAGAGTTTATTAGGGAACAAACAGCTCTGACTGGGATGTAGGAATGTCATGGAGAATTTCCTCTTCAGGGTCGTGTGTGTGTAGAAAATGTAGAAACGTACGGACTAGTTTTCCCATCAGAGAACATTCAAGACTGGGTAAAATATCCTGGAGATATGGAAAAGTGTTAAACTCCGGGATTATTCTTCAGTCACTACAGTCAGCGTGATCAGAGTTTGACTTAATTGTGATGTTAGATTTCGAGAATTTACTAAAATATGTCTCTTAATTTGTGTAGCAGGTGAACATTAAATTAAAGCATGTATTAAAGCAAGGTTACGGAAACACACACCTGGTTTTATTTCTATTATTATTTCCTTATATTTTTTCCCCAAATAATGTTGAAGTCTAAACCTTGTCTGTATTCTACTTAGTTTTCTTTTGGTATGTTTTGGTGGTTATAATTTGTGTGTGTGTGTGTGTGTGTGTGTGTGTGTGTGTGTGTGTGTGTGTGTGTGTGTGTATGGGGTTCGTCAGAGGTTGATAGATTCATTTAGATTTAATTTTTAATGTTTACTCTCTACTCTCTGTTATGGCCAGATTAACTTTCAAGTCATTAAGTTGGGAAATTACCCGAGTTACAGCGCTTTCTCTTTCTTATCTATAATAATCTTCTAATAATCTTTTATTTCATTTAGCACTGAGGGAAATTTATATAAACGTTTACGGAGTACTAAAGTGCAAATTGGTTAATATTCAACAACTATGTATATGTATAATTATGTATAACTCTAACCCTAACCATCCATCCATCTTCAACCGCTTACTCCTTTTCAGGGTCGTGGGGGAACCTGCAGCCTATCCCAGGAAGCTCTAACCCTAACCCGAGATATTTATATTAATAATGAGGGTAGCTACACAATTCCATTAAACCATAATATAAAAAAACAAACAAACAAACAAAATCCCTCATGGGGAACAGATGCCCAAATGTCTCCACATACCCAAACACACAAACACATTGCTATCATTATGGAAACATTAAGAGTTTAATAGTTTTGAGTTATTTCATGTCAAAGACCAACAATGAGGAGTTAAAAGTTGTAAAGGTTTCACCGCTAGAGGGCGACACACACACACACACACACACACACACACCTTGTACTCTGAATGTGTTAGTTTAAATTCACTGATTTGGTGGCAGGGTAGAAAGATTTATTAAAAGCATGAACATGTGAATAATTATTAGTGACATTACTACATGTATCTGACAGGACCCGGGCTGAATGGCGATGATGGCGGAACATTAGGAGGTAGTTCATCACACTGCAGTGCGTTAGCGTCGTTAACAAATAACTGTCTATCGCTAACATGACATGGAGCGTAGCGTTAGCTGGTTTCACGCCACAATGCTGCTGTCTCAAACCAATATAATACAGCCCCGTCTTTCAGGTGCTTCTCCAAATTCCAGGTGTTTCCTCGCTGTGTTTGAAATGAACGATAGCATCGGTTACACACCGGAAACCGCTTACCTTTCCTCTCAACCAGTCAGGGCGGAGCTAAAATTGTCGCCATTTCTGTAGTTTTTCCCGTGTGCTTGTAAGCGTTCTTCATCTTCACCACTTGTGGACCGACTAAAACACTTACGCGTATCTGCTGCCCCCTTCAGTTCCGGATGAATTGCAACATCGGCACCTTCGGCGTTTTACACTATAAAACACTATTACATGTCTTCTAAAAAGTCTCATGTTTAGACAGCGTAGCTTTCCTGCACTCCAAACACGAAGAGGTTTAAGTGCTATTGATTTATCTTTCCATTCTTGTGTTTATTTTAGACAGGACGGGCAGTGAGGGTGATGGCAGTCAGGCAGGACTGCAGCTCTCAGCAGAGAGTCCACATTTAAAACCAGTTTATTGGTAAATGTGTTTATACTGTCTCTATAGACCGTTGTACTGTTTAATGTTAATATAAAAAACAGCTTGATTCATGTACATGGTAATGTAAGTGTTTAAAACTACTAGCAGTGTTTCTCACACAAGGTTACACTTGGACGGCCTGCAGAGTAAATTGACCTCCAACAAGGAGTTTGGCAGTTCTCCAACAAGGAAACTTAGGGAGTTTTTCCTCACCACCGTCGCCACTCAGTGTCTTGCTCAGTTGGGATAAATTCACACCTTTAATATCTGTACACCGTGTTGATATTTCTGTAAAGCTGCTTTGAGACAATGTCTATTGTAAAAAGTGCTACACAAATAAAATTGAATTGAATTGAACAAGGTGTGTTACGTCCATGAATAATGTTTTATTTATGAAGTCCACTAAGTCCACTAGACACAGGGTTGACGGGCCGATCGTCGGCCCCTCCACATGCCGAAGTGTCCTTGGGCAAGACACTGAACTCCAAGTTGCTCCTGATGGCAGGCTAGCACTGCGTGTGTGTGTGTGAGTGTGTGTGTGTGAGTGTGTGTGTGTGTGTGTGTGTGAGTGTGTGTGTGTGTGTGTGCGTGTGTGTGTGTGTGTGTGTGAGTGAGTGTGAGAAACAGTGTTAAACACTTTGTAGAACCGCTAAGGTTAAAAGGCACCATATAAATGCAGACCATTTACAGTTCTCACAAACCCTGGGGCACAGATTTGAAGTTGGCTGTTAAAAGAACACACTTTGAGCGAAGGTGAGAGGGGTGTAGAGAACATGGTGGCTGAGCAGACCTCACCTGTCAGGTAGCTGAGTGTAGTAACATCTGACAGAAACCAGCATGAGGACGGGAGGAACCCAATAAATTCACTCCATAATTTCACACTGATGTTCCTAGACGTCAGCTAATCCTGATATTTATTTATTAGGGTTTGTGAGGGTTAAATGATGAAGACCGCAATATGAAAATATTATTATTATTATTATTATTATTATTATTATTATTATTATTATTATTATTATCTCCCACCAGTCAGCTCTCCTCTATCACACACAGCTACTAGCCGAGGAGGGTGAAGGCTAACACCTGCTTCGTCCAAAACATGAAGACAAACTCACCTTTTGGAACTGCTGCTCATGCTGCCTTCATTAATATTTAATGAATCAGCTGTCACGTAAACACGATAACAGACTAAACCAGCTACACTTCATTCACCACTGAAATTGAGTTTGTTTTTTATCTTAAATGATTTAAAGGGAATGTAAAAGTTTGTGTGGGATAAATATGATAATAAAATTATGAGTCATTTGATTTTAGCTTCATGCAGCTTGTAGTCACTTTGTGTAAGACAGTGTAACCCAAAAGCTTAGAAATGTATTTGTGTGCACATTATAGTCGTTATTTATATACAATAACATATTTTTCCATTCAAGCTAAACAGTTGATTTATGCCCAAAGTGTACAGGCTCCTAAACTGAGCCGATGAAAATGCTAAACACAGCCGTAAACCGCTCAGGGAATCGATTTATTCATCCTCATAACAATCATTCATTTAGGACATTATACTGTATATAATAATATTGCTGAAAGAAATTTGGAACGCTTGGGACTTCCGGATTCTTGGAACAGTGTTGCTAAGCAACATGCCATGGTGCTTTACCACGACGTGTCTTGCTTCTGTGACGTCACAGAACATCTCGGTTTATGAGAGAGAAAAAGAACTTTGAGCTTTAAGATATTCACTGAACTTTGTGCGATTAAGGTGATTATTGTGGTTGTTCTGATCAAGAGAGAAAAATGAATAAGTTTTTGAGTGCACTTGGCGCTGGTGTCGTGGACGTTCCTCTGCGCCCCCTGCTGTACACGGCCGGAGCTGCAGCCACCGCAGCCGGCATTTATTATCATGTGAAACGAGGCGATGGAAAGAAAACATCATCATCAGACCCCGAGGTCACAACTGAAGGTACAACTATTCCTCAGTCGTGCTGCTGTAACCATGCAGTGCTCAGTTTACTTCTGTCCTTTAAAATAAATTAATTTAGTAGATTTGTTCAGTCCTTCATCATCTAAGAGGCTTTAGTCCTATTTTGGCTTCATGAATGTGTAATAAAATCTGTCTGTTCTTAGCCTTAGCTCACATTAGACATGTACATACTGACCATCAGTAAAGTGTTTTTATTCCAGAGGCCAGTGAGAAAGTGGGAATACTTATGTTGTAGAGCTTCACCAGGATCAGAAGTGGAAAATACTGCTGTTCTGGACTTCAAAACATCGATAATAGATGATGTCTGATGGCTTTTTATTATTTTATTTAGACCCAGTGTGTGACCGGGCCACGGAACCGGCTCTGCTCCAACTCACAGAGGTTCCTCAGGACCAGCTCATGGTAAGTTTCTTCTGCTCCTGACTTTGGTTGTGGGGAAAATCCAAAAATCCAGTTTTCCATTATATGAACTAGGGCTGCAACTAACAAATATTTTCATAATCGATTAGTTGGCCGATTATTTTTCCAATTAATCGGATGGGAGGGCAAACTTTCAGTACCATTTTTTTTCGTATATTTAAAATAAAATCCACAAACTTGTTACAAATATAAACTTCAGACTAAAACTTTACACAACTGTTTGTCCAATTATATAAGACTGAAAAGAACCCAATACACACACACACACACACACCAGAATATATATTATTAATTTAGGACTGTAGTTTAATTAAGCGCTTTTTGTACATCCATAAAAATAATGCATAAATACTTATATATAATATAAACATATATATATATATATATATATATATATATATATATATATATATATATATATATATATATATATATATATATATATATGTGTGTGTGTTTAAAATTAATTAATTTTACAGTATTTATGCATTATTTTTATGGATGCACAAAAAGCACTGAATTAAACTCCAGTCCTAAATTAATAATAAAAACTCACTTTCACTGCACCGTGGGGTTTCTGTTCCTCTATGTCTTTAGGAATATTATTTTACTTGTGTTTACTTTTTATTATAATGTTTTAATGAGACATTACAGATCTTAATCGCATCTACATAGCGCGTTATCAGCAACGCGGCCTCGTTACTAACACATCACATCCGTTATAATAAACAACAGAATTTACACTGCAAGCACAAATACATCATATAATCACAATAAACTTAAATCAAACTAAACCTTTTAAGCAGCTTGCACCAGTTTCCCCGCCCCTTACACACAGTGGAGTATTTTGGATATAAACACAAGTTTGTGCTCGTGCATCACTGTTTGATCTCCCTCAGCACTGTTTGATCTCACTGTTTGAGCTCCTCTGCCTTAGAGGACTTGGAGGTTACACACTTTCTTCCTCAGTCATGTGACGATTTCTCCTCCGTCTGATGGAAGCTAGGTCATGTTGGGAATAAAAGGTAACGCTGACAGAAAGTAAACTGAAGAAAGTCATTATCGGTGACTCTGGGTGTCTGCTAATGCTAGCGTGCGTAAAGACGTCATGCGCCGTTGCCTAGGAAGCAGTTTATACTTCCGGTTAGTAAAAAAAATGCTAGTGTTATATTTGAGATGATATTACCTTTCTAAAATCCACACACTAGACGGTAGAGTACACAGTGCATAGTGTAAGTGTACAGTACTTCATTTGGGACACAACTTTAGTATTTACTCTCTGAAGCATGTTTTCGGAACTGAAGTAATGTAATGAGTAAATCTCCCCCGCGCCGCGCGCAGACCAACTCATCCATAATGACATTCCTTACAACGACTTTCATTATCAATTATTATTGATTTTATTTAGTAGTTGTTGCAGCTCTAATATGAACATATTAAATATGTGGATTACAGGGTTGGCAGTTACGAAATGAAGTTTTTACTCCAGTACTAGGCTAAGGACAGCAATAGCAGGCCTGATGTTCATTGATCGCACTATACTGTAGTCTGTATGACCCTTTAGATCGGTGGTTCTCAACCAGGGGGGCGTGGAGAGATGGGAAGGGGGGCACAATTTTTTTCTAGAAAAAAACAGACAGGGCATCATTTGGGTACTCTGTGTATTTTATTGCTTTTTAAATAGAATGTGCATATATAGTTTAGCCTGCCTTTTATCTAGCCATCAGTGCAGACCAGTGTTCCCAACTTAGTGCTACAGACTCCTAAAGCCAAAAATATTTGCACTGTGAATTTCAGGACACTGTGACTGAGGCTGAGGAGAAGACTCAGAAGCTTCTGGTGTCCAATACTCAGCTGCAGGAGAGAGTGAGGGAGCTGGAGGAACTGCTCTGTGAGGCACGCAGAGATGACATGAAAAGCAAGGTACGTGAGATACGCCTCTGATTAAAAAGTACCTTTCAAAATAATATGAGCACCGTATGATGGGAATGAGCGAGAAGAGGACATATCTGTACACTGGAGTTTGATGCAGTGAGTTTGAGCAGTGATGCTGGCGATTAGATTAGATTAGATTAGATGGGAGGCTAAAATCTCATCTCTATCACAAACACAGCAATGAACCTGTTAGGGATCATAGTTATGTAATGTATTATATGATGAGGTTTATTATTTATTATCATGTTTATTATTATTGTTATCATCATGGTATAATAAGAATGATGTTGGGCCAACTTGCAGATGTGATCATTGAGTGCTCGATTTTTAACCTCTGTTGCCCCATGGCTGTGTTTTAGGTGTGTGAGAGAGAGAGAGTGAGAGAGAGAGTGAGAGAGAGAGTGAGAGAGAGAGTGAGAGAGAGAGTGAGAGAGAGAGTGAGAGAGAGAGTGAGAGAGAGTGTATAGTCACATTTTGGGAAAATTATTTTTTGCCTCCAAACTACAAAAGTGTGTGTAGAAGTAAATAAATCCAATAAGCTTTCATTGTTGTACTTTTTCAGGCCTCCCTGACTGAAGCGGTGGAGAAACACCAGAAGGCTGAGGAGACCATCACTCAGCTGCAGATGGAGAAGGCTGACCTGACCAACCAGGTGGAGACACAGCGAGGAAAAATGCAGGACGTGGAGAAGCTGCTGTCTGAGACTCACAGGATGTTTGATGATCTAATGAATGTAAGTGAGAAAAGTCTTACATTAAGCAGCTCCTTTAGAAGTACGAGGACTTTTTCATGTTTCTGCTGCATGGAGTTTCATTTAAATAAAATTAAAATAGTATTTTCAAGTTATTAGATGTTTTATTAATGAACAGAAATGGCCCATTGCAGATGTGAACATTAAGCACTCGAGTTTGAACATCTGTTGCCCCATGTGTGTGTTTAGGAGTATCAGATGAAGAACGATGAGATGAAAAAGCGTCTGATAGACGCAGAGGAGATACTGAAGGTAAACTTTCCTTCTCATGAAAATACAACTGCTATTGTGAACTGTGTGTGTGTGTGTGTGTGTGTGTGTGTGTGTGTGTGTGTGTGCTTGTTTACTCACATTTTTGAAAAGTATCTGAAAGTATGTGTAGAAGTAAATAAATCCAATAAGCTTTAATTGATGTATTTTTTAGTTCTCCATGACTGAGGCTGAGGAGTCCATCACTCAGCTGCAGATGGAGAAGGCTGACCTGACCAACCAGGTGGAGACACTGCAAGAGACAGTGCAGTACTTGGGGAACCTCCTCAATGAGACTCACAGGTGCTCTGATGATCTAATGAATGTAAGTGAGAAAAGTCTTACATTAAGCAGCTCCTTTAGAAGTACGAGGACTTTTTCATGTTTCTGCTGCATTGAGTTTCATTTAAATAAAATTAAAATAGTATTTTCAAGTTGTTAGATTTTTATTAATGAACAGAAATGGCCCATTGCAGATGTGAACATTAAGCACTCGAGTTTGAACATCTGTTGCCCCATGTGTGTGTTTAGGAGTATCAGATGAAGAACGATGAGACGGAGAAGCGTCTGATAGACGCAGAGGAGATACTGAAGGTAAACTTTCCTTCTCATGAAAATACGACTGCTATTGTGAACTGTGTGTGTGTGTGTGTGTGTGTGTGTGTGTGTGTGTGTGTGCTTGTTTACTCACATTTTAAGAAAACCTGTCTGAAAGTGTGTGTAGAAGTAAATAAATCCAATAAGCTTTCATTGTTGTACTTTTTCAGGCCTCCCTGACTGAAGTGGAGAAGAAACACCAGAAGGCTGAGGAGACCATCACTCTGCTGCAGGTGGAGAAGGCTGACCTGAAAGATCATGTGAAGACACTGCAAGGAAGAGTGCAGGACATGGGGAACCTGCTCACTGAGACTGACAGAGAGTGTGACATGCTAATGAATGTAAGTGAGAAAAGTCTTACATTAAGCCGCTCCTTTAGAAATAATATGAGGAATTTTTCATGTTTCTGCTGCATTGAAGTTGTTAGATTTTTATTAATGAACAGAAATGGCCCATTGCAGATGTGAACATTAAGCACTCGAGTTTGAACATCTGTTGCCCCATGTGTGTGTGTTAGGAGTGTGAGTGTGAGCGAGAGGCTTACAGCAACCTCAAGTCCGAGTACGAGGAGATGAAGGAGACTCTCATCAACAAGGAGGAGATACTGAAGGTAAACTTTTCTTCTCATGAAACTATGACTGCTATTGTGAGCTTTGTGTGTGTGTGTGTGTGTGTGTGTGTGTGTGTGTGTGTGTGTGTGTGTGTACAGGCACATTTTGGGGAAATTATTTTTTGCCTCCAAACTACAAAAGTGTGTGTAGAAGTAAATAAAGCCAATAAACCTTATTTGTTGTACCTTTTCAGGCCTCCCTGACTGAAGCGGAGGAGAAACACCAGAAGGCTGAGGAGACCATCACTCTGCTGCAGGTGGAGAAGGCTGACCTGACCACCCAGGTGGAGACACTGCAAGAGACAGTGCAGGACTTGGAGACCCTGCTGTCTGAGACTCACATCTGGGCTGCTGCTCTAATGAATGTAAGTGAGAAAAGTCTTACATTAAGCAGCTCCTTTAGAAGTACGAGGACTTTTTCATGTTTCTGCTGCATGGAGTTTCATTTAAATAAAATTAAAATAGTATTTTCAAGTTGTTAGATGTTTTATTAATGAACAGAAATGGCCCATTGCAGATGTGAACATTAAGCACTCGAGTTTGAACATCTGTTGCCCCATGTGTGTGTTTAGGAGTATCAGATGAAGAACGATGAGATGAAAAAGCGTCTGATAGACGCAGAGGAGATACTGAAGGTAAACTTTCCTTCTCATGAAAATACGACTGCTTTTGTGAACTCTGTGTGTGTGTGTGTGTGTGTGTGTGTGTGTGTGTGTGTGTGCTTGCTTACTCACATTTTTAAATAACTGTCTGAAAGTGTGTGTAGAAGTAAATAAATCCAATAAGCTTTCATTGTTGTACTTTTTCAGGCCTCCCTGACTGAAGCAGTGGAGAAACACCACAAGGCTGAGGAGACCATCACTCAGCTGCAGATGGAGAAGGCTGACCTGACCAACCAGGTGGAGACACTGCAAGAGACAGTGCAGGACATGGAGAACCTGCTGTCTGAGACTCACAGGATGTTTGATGATCTAATGAATGTATGTGTGAAAAGTCTTACATTAAGCAGCGTCTGTAGAAACACACACACACATACACACACACACACACACACAAACAATATACAACAGCAGTCATAGTTTCAGGAAAAGGTACATTTTGTCCTTTCCCCCAATACATTTTAGACTATTCTCATGAGGTAATGAGTCCGTTTTTAAACCTGTCTGAAAGTGTGTGTAGAATAAATAAATCAATCCAATAAGCTTTCATTGTTGTACCTTTTCAGGCCTCCCTGACTGAAGCGGTGGAGAAACACCAGAAGGCTGAGGAGTCCATCACTCAGCTGCAGATGGAGAAGGCTGACCTGACCAACCAGGTGGAGACACTGCAAGAGACAGTGCAGTACTTGGGGAACCTCCTCAATGAGACTCACGGGTGCTCTGATGATCTAATGAATGTAAGTGAGAAAAAGTCTTACATTAAGCCGCTCCTTTAGAAATAATATGAGGAATTTTTCATGTTTCTGCTGCATTGAAGTTGTTAGATTTTTATTAATGAACAGAAATGGCCCATTGCAGATGTGAACATTAAGCACTCGAGTTTGAACATCTGTTGCCCCATGTGTGTGTGTTAGGAGTGTGAGTGTGAGCGAGAGGCTTACAGCAACCTCAAGTCCGAGTACGAGGAGATGAAGGAGACTCTCATCAACAAGGAGGAGATACTGAAGGTAAACTTTTCTTCTCATGAAACTATGACTGCTATTGTGAGCTTTGTGTGTGTGTGTGTGTGTGTGTGTGTGTGTGTGTGTGTGTGTGTGTGTGTGTGTACAGGCACATTTTGGGAAAATTATTTTTTGCCTCCAAACTACAAAAGTGTGTGTAGAAGTAAATAAAGCCAATAAACCTTATTTGTTGTACCTTTTCAGGCCTCCCTGACTGAAGCGGAGGAGAAACACCAGAAGGCTGAGGAGACCATCACTCAGCTGCAGGTGGAGAAGGCTGACCTGACCACCCAGGTGGAGAGACTGCGAGAGACAGTGCAGTACTTGGGGAACCTGTTCACTGAGGCTCAGATGGAGTGTGATGAGCTAAGAGATGTAAGCAAGATAAAAAATCTTGCATTTAGCAGCTCCTTTAGTAATAATATGAGGACTTTTCATGTTTATGCTGCAGGATGAGGTTCATTTAACCAAAATAAAAGTTGTATTTTCAAGTTTTAACTGAATAGAAGTGACCCATTGCAGATGTAAACATTAATCACTCAGCTTTGAACATTTTTTCAGTCACGTGTGTGTTTTCATACATTAAATCTGTCTCTAGATTTTTTCACAGAAACATGGCGTAACTTTTAGATCCCAGGAGGCAAGTGTTTGAGACAGAAGACAGTGAGAACAGAAATGGATCCTCAGCAGAATCAACATGACGGGGGAATGAGGGGTGAAAATAAGAACGTAACATAACTTACAGTTTCTTACGATCGCTATGACAATTTTAAAAATACTTTTAACAATTTTCATAAACTCTTAACGCACCGACACACCCACAACACACAACTGGCAAAACGGTTCATTACATGCTCGAGATCACACTGTAAACTAAACTCCAACGCTAATTCTCAAAATACAATAATACACTAACACATTACACTATGTCTACCAAAACACTGCAAACACGTCTGAAAATCAAATCATCTTCTTATCTGCCTGGCTTTCTGCGTTTGGCCACATGTTCTCATCCACGTCACACCTGATCCAGGAGGGACATTTGGTGTCCCTGTGTTTAGCTAGAGTCCGAGAAATGGGTGTTACGCCGATTGCTGCAACGTTCCCAAAGACGAGGTTGTCCTCTACAACTCTGTCCTTCTGTTTCATTTCATTGTCAGCAGTCACCATGTGGACAATAGCAAGTTCCTGTTCTTCATTTAGTAGGTAGACATTGAATCCTTAGAGAGACAGAATGCCGGTTTAGAACATGATGTTACCTGTTCTGACGTACAGCGTGAAAGCATTGGTCAATTTGGCAGTAAAAATGCATTGTTTTGGTCTCGATTGAGCTCGTGTGTAAAAGAAGCATTTTAAATTTGTGTGAACTATATGCATTTTGTGTCAAAGCAACAAGAAATGTGTTAATTGTACAGCCTACACAGACGGGTGTTGTGCTAATTGTGGGTGGGTGTAGGGGCGGCTGTGGATCAGGTGGTAGAGCGGGGTGTACACTAATCGTAGGGTTGGCGGTTCGATTTCCGGCCCAAATGACACCACATGCCGAAGTGTCCTTGGGCAAGACACTGAACCCCAAGTGCCTTGCATAGCAGCTCTGCTACCATTGTGTGTGTGTGTGTGTGTGTGTGTGAGAGAGAGGGTGAATGAGACACAGTATAAAGCGCTTTGGATAAAAGCGCTATATAAGTGCAGACCATTTACCGTTTAACTGTGTTAAGAGTTTAGGAAAATTGTTAAAAGCATTGAACAAATGGTCATAATGGTAAAGACCTGGAATCAGATCAGTACGGTTCATACTGTTGAATTTATCACTTTTTTTCACCCTTTATCGCATTTTTCACCCTTCGTACGTCATAAGCTACAAGAAAAAATACAACCAAGAAATCAACACAAAGACTTTGACAATCCCACAGAAAGAAATATGTGTATTTAAGAAAAATGTTTGTTTTTAGATGTGAATAATAAATGAATGAATAAATGTTTTTGTCTGGACCAGTTCATATCATCTCTCTCCATAGAGACGAATTATTTTCTTTCTTCACTAATTGCTCTTCCATGAGTACTTTTTAGTCACTCCTTGCTGCATTTAGCAATGACTTGTCCTTCAAAAGGACTGAAGGTCGGCACAGGACAGGCCGAAGTCGAGTGAGATCAGGAGCTCGGTCCTCATGAGCTCCATAGAGCACTGGTTATGGACATCACTCCAGTAATTTGCCATCTTGGAGAAGATTCTCTCCACAAAACCCTGCTGAGACCAGTACACTCAGGATGTAGGAGATGATTGACAGCATATTTGGGAAATACAGCCCTCCATTCATCCACTTGGCAGCCACATATGCACGCTTTAATTGAAGAGACCTATACGAACTTGAAGAGCTTACGTAATCAGTAGAAAAATGAACCATTAACTGTTTGATGTCACAGAGATTAGTATTGCTGGACAAAACATGCCTACCACTCCGTAACCCACATATGTGCTCTATTTAGCCAAAAGTGCTAGTTTTGCTCAGCCAGTGGACCAGTTTCACACTTCCAGGTAAACAAAAGCTGCACAAACAAAATAAAGTAACGATGAGACAGTTTACTCTATCCAAAGCCAAGATTCGTAAATAAACTCGCAGAAAAGAGAACGACAAAATGACTAAAACACCATTCCCAAGGCAAGACTGCAGAGTTCATTTCTGCGACGCAAAATCCTTTGGTGTTATATGTTTACACCTGAGGCTAGCTAAATTTGATTTTGTTATACTGTACACCCCTGTAGGGCGCACGGGGGCTTAGTGGTTAGACGGCACACGCACGTACACACACACTGCTTCACTATTGCAGTTCTCCAGTTTTATTATATAAATCTATAATTTAATCACATAAAACACTAACACATCAACCTTAAAGATTATGCTTCAGTGAGTGAATTATATACAGCATATATATTATATAATGTTATGAAGTTTTTTAAAATATATATAAATAAAGATTTCATTTAATTATGAAACTTAAAAAAAGTAAACACGCTTCCTAATGTACTGAATTGAACAGATCAGTGTGGAGTAATAACACTGCACCATGTCATTCATGATCTCATTTAATGTTCTGTGAAGGTTTAGTAAGAAGTATTGGTGCTGTGTAAAGGGAAGGGTGTATCTCTCATCAGAACCAGAGGAAGAGGAGAGGAGAAGGGAGGAGAGAGGGGGAGAGAAGGAGAGAGGAGAAGAGGGGAGGGGAGGAGAGGAGAGGAGAAGAGAGAGGAGAGAAGAGGGGAGGGGAGGAGAGGAAAGTAGAAGAGAGAATAGAAGATGAGAGGTGAAGACAGAAGAGGGGAGGAGAGGAGAGAGGAGAGGGGAGGAGAGGAGAGAGGAGAGGAGAGAGAAGAGAGGAGGAGAAGGGAGAAGAGGGGAGGAGAGGAGAGGAGAGAGAAGAGAGGAGGAGAGAGAAGAGGAGAGGGGAGGAGAGGAGAGGAGAGTACCGGAGAGCTCCGCCTCCTCGCGCTCAGTCTCTCCATTACACACACCGAGAGTTACCGGAAATTTCTGCTCAGGGTGAAAAGGTGAGTAAATGTGGGGTAAAACGGGGTAATTGTGAATGCTGGTTCATTGGAGATGCTGTTAAAGGTGTGTGTGTGTGAGAGAGAGAGAGAGAGAGAGAGAGAGAGAGCTGGGAGAGAGTGTGTTAGAATATTAAACTGTAAATGAATAGTAAAGAGAGTTACCGTAAGAGTGTTGTGTGCGTTGGGTCATGTGCTGGATCTCCGCTTCTCTTTGTCCTCATCCTGTTTCACTAAAGACGAAAATACACAGTTTAACTTCTAACCAAAATCCATCACACTTTTATCTGAGAACATCATCCCTCTGTTCTTATGCATGAACATACTGTAGACTTTAATACTGCCACTTCTTTTAGATGTTCGTGCTCACTGACCAAAAGAACTCAACATTATAGACAGAACCAGTAAAATGTTCCTGTGTTGTCCCTCTGGGGAACCCGTAAAGATTCTGTGTATGAGAGTGTGGTGTAAATAAAGACTCTTTAACCTATGAATTAATTATCATTTGTGAGTGTTCAGAAAAGATTCCAAGAATAACCCATTAAGTAGGCTAAGAACCGTAATTAAAAAAAAAAACCTTAAAGAACCATTTTATTTAAGCATGTACCTTCTGACAAGTTCTGAATATTAAGAAGGTTCTGTGTAAAACCCTACAACGGAGTGCTTTACTATCAGAAAGAGTTCCAAATCAGACCCTTTCTGGGAAAATAAGAACCCTTAATTACCCAATAATCCATTCAATAGCCCTTGTTTCTAGGAGTGTGTGTATTAATAGGAAAGCACTCTGTTGTTGTAGGGTTTTAACAGAACCTTTAACGGTTCCTTCAGAGAATTTTTTAAGTGTCCATTTTTAGAAAAAACAAAACAAAGGTTCTTTAAATGTCTTCCGTGGTTCTTTAAGTGTTAATGAAGGGTTCTTAACTTCCTAATTCTACTCAACTCATTCTGATAAGAAAACACCCTGTTATAGGGTTCTACATGAAACTTTTAACGTTTGCTCAGAGGAACAACCAAAAGTGAACTTTTATATTTTATACAACATTTCACACTAACACCACTTGCGCTAATAGAGGATTTTTTGGATGTTCCTGGACATTTTCTAGTCTCTTTACGTTTATTCATTTTGGCAGATGTTTTTATCCAAAGTGACATATAATTGAGACACAATCCAATCCTGTGGATGAGAGATCAAACACTGGAGCTCTGACAGTCCTGGGATTTGAACTTACAACCTTCTGATTACAGGCTCAGATCCTTCACGACTCACAGTGGAGCTCTAACACTTTGCTCAACAAGCAGAACCAGAGGAGAGGCTCAAACTTTAATTAAATTAAATGAATTTGCATTACATTTTAATTATGTAATCAAAACAACTTGGACAACACAACCTGCGGGTTTTGGAAACGAGGGCATTTAAATGTAATACTTTTCCAAAACTGTACAATTTTAAAATTAAACATGGCAAATCTCTGTTCGTGGATAATCATTCACCCACTCTCTACTTCCTGTAACTCCAAGACAGGGAATGGATGTGTGTTTATTCTGATCCGGTTGCCAAGGTCACTTCCTGTTGGCTGCGTTGTTCAGAAAACTTTTAGAGCACAAACTTATTTCTTCTTCCTGGGTCAAAGTCCTGTTTGGACTCTGAGTCACAAAGGACATTGGTGGTACACTGGTTAAAGTGGACGGAAGGTTGTGGGGTCCAATCCCAGATATCTGATGTTTTGCTGCTCAGTAAGAAGATTAATCCTTAAAGCACAGCTGTGCTTGGATTGTATATTCTGGATAAAAGCTTCTGCCAATGGAAAATGCAACATTGTGGGATTTCTTTAGTATGCTTGCTCCAGTTTTTGTTATAACCATGAATGCGCTTATTGAACAAATCTGACGTTTCAGCAGTTTTATATTGTTTATAGTCCAAGTGCTGAGTCTGTGTATTGGCACACATGGCCTGTGGTGTATAAAGCAATCGCTTCTCCAAACCGGTCAGATGTGTAATAACCAAAATTCACTTGAGGTGTGATGTTTTCCAGTGAAAGGAATGGGAGCGAAGCAAAGTCGGAGGAAGAGTGATGGAGCTGGGGCTCCTTCTGACCAGAAACGTGATGATCCTGAGGCTGAGGTTGAAACCACACCTGCAGAAGTGGATATCACATCCAGAGATTTTACTGCACAAGCTGCTGTTAGTGAAGAACCTGAAGATGTTCTAAACAAAAGCATGGAGACAGTGGAAGCCAATATGGCATCTGTCAATGTGGAGGATCCGACAGAGATGGTGGCTGCGGTTCCAGACCCTCAAGCCAAGCATGACTCACTGACGGGTTTGTCCCAAGAGGCTTCAACCAAAATTGAGCTTTCCATACCCGAATCTCCAGCAGACCCCGCCCCCGTCCCATGTGAGCCTTTAATCACAGAGGACCTGAGTATCCCAGAAGCTCCGGAACATGGTGCAGAAGCCACAGTTGGAGATGTTGAAGCTTTAGCAAAGGAGAATAAAGAGAATTCTGGTCAGGAGGCATCTGAGACTGAGGAGCTGTTCGTGTGTGTGAATCAGGATGATGCATAGTCACCAGATGAACCTCTGAACTGAGAAAGTCTTGAACCCACAACCTTGTACTTTGACCCATTGGTTGCCCTGGGAGATGTGGAGCAGGGGGCGAATGTGACTGTCAGCACGGTCAATGAACTTTATAAACCATGTCATTGTGTACTGATAGAAAACAACTGGTAGAAGGATAATGAGTACAAACAGTGAAGAGAGAGCAATTAATAAATCATGAGGTTATTGATTTAAGTGTTAATAATACAAATATATTCTCTGCAAAGCAGTTATAGTGTTACAGGCCTGAATGAGCACTGGATGTAAAACACAAACTCAAGAGGAAAACAAACCGCAATCCTCAA
Organism: Ictalurus punctatus; assembly: GCF_001660625.3. NCBI lineage: Eukaryota > Metazoa > Chordata > Actinopteri > Siluriformes > Ictaluridae > Ictalurus > Ictalurus punctatus. The sequence goes on from NC_071284.1 coordinate 489,828, forward strand.
ACGTGTAATCCGCTTTATATATTATTTCGACCAGCAACTACTGTTTCTGGAAAAGTTGCAAAATTGAATTAAACCCAGTGGAGTAAATCATCTCCGAGTGTATTTTTATAAACTACATTCAACAATCCCATGACTGAGCTGTTTCAGGAAACGTGTGGAACAAAGCCAAGGATATCTGGGAAAGATGTGGAGTCTCAGTGGACAGAAAAAGAAAAAAAAACACACTTATTCAGACAGAATGTAATGAGATTTCCATGTACTGCATCAAGATTCCATTTCCTCTTTAGAACACGTATACCTACACTATATAGCCAAAAGTATGCACACACACATGTTGAACATCTCATTCCAGATTTATTCCCCGTTTGCTGCTATAAGAACCTCCTCCACTCTTCTGCGACGGCTTTTCACTAGATTTTGGGGCGTGGCTGTGGGGATTTGTGAGTGTGATTTTGGGGCGTGGCTTTGGGGATTAGTGATCATTCAGCTACAAGAGCGTTAGTGAGGTTGAAGTCAGGTGCTGATGTTGATGTGAGGAGACTCCAGTTCCAGTTCATCCCAAAGGTGTTCAGTGAGGTTGAGGTCAGGGCTCTGTGCAGGACACTCGAGTTCTTCTACCTTCTTCTAACCTTCACACACCACGTGTTCACAATGACATATGGGTGTGGTGGTCAGGTGTCCACAGTCTTATGGCTGTATAATGAATGTTTTCTCAGATGAACACACAGAGGGAAGGACAGAATATTTTATCCAGGGACATGGTTGTACGGTCCAATTTCAATCCAGTGTACATCTGGCTCTTAACATCACAGAGATTCTAAAAATCGTTACTCGACTTGATGTGTTTAAATTACAGATACATAAATGCACACTAAGACTTTAAGCGGAGCCAACCAAGCCGTAGAGTATACGGAGACACACTAATTAAGGGTGTAACACAGAACACAATTGGGTAACACACCAATAAGACAGTGGAGGGGCGGTGCCAGGACTAGAAAAGAAACAAAAGCACATGGTGTGAACTCAAAAGGACACTGGGGCAGCGCTGGTCATGCTGGGAAATCTGCAGCACTCAGACAGTTTATTACTTTCTTCTCTCGTCGAGTGTATGAGCCTCTCTCTTTCGGAGGATGTGTGACAGTAAAGAGCTAACATAAGAGCTTTTTATGCTAATGAACTACATGGAATACCATTTGTAGGAGTCCGTTTGGACCACAAGAGCAGTCCGGCTACACAAGGTCTTATTTCATGAATTTATAAAGATTGAGATTTGCATAAGTTTTAATATAATAACTAATATCCAGTAATTTATTCAACACTAATAATAAATAAACACTTCATAAGGAATATCCACTGCTTTCTGCATTAAAGGCTAGACTGCTGTTTACACATGAACAGTACAGGCTGTACAGACCACGCTGTCTCTTTAGTGAACTCTTTGTTCAGCAGATTCCTGTGTTATGAGGTCTGGGGACGGCGCGGAGCCCTGCTGTAGCTTTCTGAAAAGAAGAAGAAAAAAAAAACAACACACACACACACACACAAAAAAAAGAGGGAAAGATAATTACATGTTTTCTTATTCCACTTATTCCATATTTCTATCCTTTCCTGCTAAGCACTGAAGCCATCAAGCGGAAAACTACAGTCAGGGTTCAAAGTTTTTTCTTTTGATCACTCACTCATTATGGGACAAAAATATACAGATGCTTTGATCCTATTACTATACTGTGAATGATACTAATATAAAATGTGCTGATCAGTGGGTCTCACCTATATTTCTTGGCCAGGTCTACATTTGTGCGTCCCTGCTGGAAGGGATACGCCCACAGTATAGTGTTCCAGGAGTGACCAAAACGTCTCACACCCTCACTGAGGTACTTTATCTCCTCTCCAGAATAGTATTTCCTGTCACTCTGCCTAGCTGAGGACTGGAACCAGAGTTACTCTTACACAGATCTGCATTTACATCTCATTTAGTATTAGAATATATTAACAGAATGAACATTAACAGCAGCTCCACTGTGTTCATATCACATAAACCATAGAAAGGTAAACAATTGTGGCTTCAGTGGCTTATCTGGGATCTTTAACAAGCAAGACCAAACCCTTAATGGCCTCTGTTCACCGTGCATGCTCACTACATAGGGTGGAAAATAACCACATTTACATAGAACCTATGTAGGTAATTCACTAACAGCTCAACAGAATCACACATGACCGTCACATCACACACGAGTCCAAGTTCTCATCGGCCTGAAACTGGGAGCTATATCTCTTACACTCTGCATTCCATCACCGCCCCCTGGTTTTTGGAGATCGGACACATGTCTGTTTTGCATATCTGAGCCTGAAGAGGAGAAGACAAAACAGAATTACCATACAAGCATTTTTTGGGCTTGTACACCCATACTGTACTTAAAATACAAGGATTTTGCACACTATTTGTCCCCATTACACCCTTTGCCTGTACGGGCAAACTGCTCAGCACATCAGGCCTTGGGTATTACTTTGACAACAGAATGTCTGTACTTTTCCCAAATCATCATTTAATGACTCTTCAGACATGGGATTGCCGTTTTAAAATTCCACACTTTTTCAGACCTGCGACAATACCGTGCAAACATACGTATACTGCTCTGTAAATTTTAAGAAAGTGAATTCACGTAAAAATGTTCAGGCAAAAACAAGAAGAAGAAGAAAAAAAAGAAGACCCCTTGGACAAGGACAAGACTGTAACGCAGGGGTTCCCAAAATACTGTCACCTGATTTAGAAATGGGGTCATGAAAGAAACTCTTATTTCCTATCTCCTATTTTGTTTCATTAATTTATTATACAAATTAACATTAGAAACATTGAAGATAGGTGCTGTGGACTAAATTAATAGCGTACATGATATTGTAGTTTTTTCACTATAATGACATGCTGCAGTATTGTAGTTCAGCAACAAAAACAGACAAATTACCTTGTCCCTCTACCTCCACTAAACAAACTAGCGTCGTGTCTCAATCACATACCAACTGTACAGTATGCACTATTCTAGACCTTCATTGAGCACTAACACAACAGTGTTTCCTATTAGCTAAACCTCTCACGTAGCCTTCAAACCTAAACCTGTTTTGTGTAACACTTCTGAATTTGAGATGCAGCTCATGACAACCATCAAGATGATAGCGGAAAGTGTTTAAAGTACATGAAACCTCAAAACATTTTACTGTTGCACGTTGAAACCTGATGGACAGAGACATTTTGGCGCTGATGTGCATCTAGCGATGCTGCTTTTTAATCTTCTTGATGTAAATAAGATACGCAGCGAGTCTGTGAATAATGCCACCCATGTTACCGCTGCTCCAAAGACTATACAGCATAACACAGAGGATTTAGGGAAGTTTGTGAATTATACTGTTTCCAGATCCACTCTACAGTAAGCCAACTCACTGTCAACATCATAACTAGATAAATCTTCAAAATATGAATAAAAGGAATCAGTTCAAAAAGAAAAACAAACGTAACTTGCCCTGTGTCTCACCCGATCTCTTCAGCGGAGTGAGTGTTATCACTACAGAGCAGGATATTGAGAGAAAGAAGAAGAAAAAGTTGTGAGAAGGAAATGAGCACAGACAGCTCAAGAAAATTTATTTATAATTACATTAAATTATTTTCTGGGAAAATGCACAAAAGGCTTTTTCTCCCTAAACTACACTCTTACACCTCATGGCGTCTCTGTGGTTCGGTCTGTTTGTGTGACCCTCTCTTTCTTTCATTATGTGTTTGGAGACCGTTTCTGAAGAACACGGGTCTCTGACCCCATGATCACGTGTGTGATCACGACCGTGCGTGACCCCACTGATACGCAGGCTTCTCTTCAGACGATCCTCAGCTCTCTGCAGCACCAGGTGGAACTCGCACCGACTTTTACAGCTGCGCAGGACCACGCCCACTGTCCTGCTGTTCACCTCATCCATCCCGCTCACACACCCTGGCAAAAAAAAAACAAAAACAAAAAAAACAGACAGACTTGATCCACATGTAATCACACAAATTCTAAATATGAACAGAATGAGATGTCAGAAATTCAAAAAAGCAGCACTGAAAAAAACTGTTTAAATGTTTCGAGTGCTGCATAATTTGCATTTTCTTTTGAAAAATGTTGGAAATATGCATGAAATTATTCAAAACATTTGGACAGAAACCTTCCATACCGTGCTTCCTCGAGGACATGGGGCATCGAGGGACAACATTAGTGCAAGATTGAACAATTTTAGGAGGTTATTTCTTAAAGCCAAGTGTTTGATGTTACTCTCTATTAAAAAGGTTAATTGCAGACTTCCTGCCCTTTATAGGGAATCGCTTCCAAGTAGAATATAACCAAAGTTCAGATTTTAAGGACTTTATGAAAACAGCATAAGAGTAATTCAACACCTAAACACACAAAAATCCTAGATCTAGTCACATTTCCAGCTTGGCAAACAGGTTTTTACTTCAATCTGATTCCCCCAGTATAATAATATCAAAGTAAAGACGCTGGGTTGCAGCTACTGGGTGATAGGATTGTGAACCTTACATGCTTCTTCCCCAAACTGTTACCACAAAGTCGGAAGCACATAATTATATAGATTGTGTATAGAATGTGACACTATAACTATCCAAACGATAAAAATTGTACCTATAAATAAATACTTTAGCGGTCTTTCTCCTCAGCTCGCAAAACGATGCAGTCTAACTCTCTCGAAAGACCAAATGTCGATTTTCCCAGGACCTCTCTAATACATCAGGAATGTTTTATCTACGTTTTCCATTTCTGGATTTTCTGATTGGTTAATACTGACAGTAAGACCACACACCTGCACAGCGTAGCTTGCTGGGCTTAGAGGCAGCCGGAGTGAACAGAATCCTCTCAATCTCACTATCCAGGAGCTCAGAGCACACAGACAGCTCATCTGAGCAGAGCAAACAACACTGAACATCAGTGTACTGTACCACCTCAGAGAAACACTACTCTTCAGTTCATGTCACAATTTTACAGAGATCTGATTTAAGATCGGAGTCTGATGATTTCTCAGATTGTGACAGAGTTGAAAGGTTTTATACAGACTGGCTTGTACCCTCAGAGCCAAACGGAGCCTGCTGGTGTCTCTTCATGGGAGCAGGATGTTTGAAAACATCTGGGCTGAAACCCAACAAAAACAGAGCAAAAACATATCAGTGCAGTGATGAAGAGCGTGAAGGAGAACGTGAGGAAAGCAGAATCAAAGACACAGTGACTCTTTAAAGTTATATAAATGTGATTAGAAAAAAGGCTGACTTAAATACGACCCAATAAATCGGTTATTAAAATATCATAGACTCTTATTTACGTATGAGATTATAAACATTACTGATACGTCTCTGAGCTCTATGCTCGATCATGTAGTTCACTTCCTCATTATGTGCTGTTTTTATTCAGAAAACTTAAGAAATATGGGTTAAGAAATTAATTAAGAAATAAGGATTCTGTACTGCATTTTTAATTTCCTTGAACTCAAAGGAAGTTCAGGCTCTTGGAGTGTGTGATGTAACGCACTGGGATTGGTTATGACCTAACACACTGGGAGGGGTTTAATGTTATGACGTAACGTACTGGGAGGGGTTTAGGGTTATGATGTAACATTCTGGGACGGGTTTAGGGTTCTGACGTAACGTATTGGGACAGGTTTAGGGTTATGATGTAGTAACGTATTGGGAGAGGTTTAAGGTTTAAAGAGCTTTCTTAAACATAGGTCAGTCTGAATATTCTAGTTAGAAGAATAAATGTCTATAATTAAGTAATAATTTTGACTGAAAATACTGGTTACTCCTGAAGTAGCAAGTGTTTTTTAAAAAAGCAGCTAAATTTTAGTTGTTTAAGTGTAATATGGTCCTACCTGCATACATCTTGGTCTTTTGCCCCCGGTAGTTTGGTGTGTGTGGCACTGTCAAAGTTTTCATCTCCCAGGTCGTCTGTGCTTCTGTCTCTGTTGAGGTTTGTTGCACTTGTTTCACCTCTCTCCATTTCTTCCATCCCTCTGTTTTTCATCCCACTCTCTCTTCTCATTAGCTGCTCCCTCTTCTGTTCTGCTACACTACTTCCCAACACATTCTCAGCCATTCGCTGCTGTTCTCCATTTCTTCTTTGGAAATGATTCACCGACTTATCAAAGTCTTTAACAATCTGTCTCCGAACATGCTGCTGCAAACACACAGAGTTTTAAACACTATTTTAAATCTGGTTTAATGCTGAATGTGTAGTATATTCATGTACCATATATATTATATAATTTTAGACAAATTAAGACTTGGACACTCAGTGATAATTAACTTTTACACAGTACACTCAATTTTACAGGTGATAGACATGCACCATTGGCTGCTGGTTTCCCAGCCCCTGCACTGTGACTGGCTGAGGTGGACATTGTGTAGGTGGTGTGAAGTTCTGTGGAATGTCCTCTCTCCTTGACTCTCCGTTTCGACCGCTGCCCTTTCGCACCACCGAGTCTTCCCACAATTCCTCTCTGCATTCTGTGATCTGAGCTGAAGAATTTTCTACACCCTTTCCCAAATTATCCTGAGAACCTCACACACACATACCAACCAAATAACTTTCTCCAACAATATCATCAAGCATTGTCAACATCTCTCTCACTCACACACACACACACACACACACACCAGCTGTGATCTTTCTAGCTGCTGAATTCTCTGCCCGATCTCCCAGGCTGACTGACGGTGTCTCTGTAGATCAGACTCCACACTCTGACCTGCTATAGATCCAGCTGGAGACAGAGAGACACCCATGAATGATTTGGAGAATAATGACGGAGGTGGATCTCTCTTAAGCAGGATAACAACTCACTGAGTTTTTGACATGTCTGCAGTACAAAGGTAGCTGCCTTTCTGACTTCCTCATCGTTCGCGTCGATCAGGAGAGAGATGACCAGAGGCAGTCCTCCTCCCCGCAACAACTCAACTTGATGCTCCACTACACAGAGACCAGACAAGAAATAAAACAAATATTAACCCCTAGTTGTTCAGTATCCTGTATAACAAAAGACAATAGATGCTGAGTAGACTCTCACCGCATGCGTCAGTGCAGCACCCGAGCGTCAACACCACGGCCAGCTGGTCTCGTGGACTAAGGTTTGGGCTGGACAGCAAAAGCAGGAGGTGTGGAACCAACATCAGTTCAGACAGAACCGGTGCTAAGGCCTCTGAGAAAGACAAACACACCACACATTTAAAGTTATACCCCAGTACTTTTTAACACAAACTCTATCTATAGTGTGTGTTACCGTTGTCAGTGATGCATGCAGACAGTGTTCTGGTAATCATGGCAGCGAGCTTACAGGCTTCAGGATTCTCCCTGCACTGAGTAACTGCACTGGACAAAGTGTCTGAGAGAGTAAGCAGTCCTCCAACAGATGCAAAATATTCCTGAACACATGCTGGAGGATTAACACACACACACACACACACACACACACACACACACACACGAGTTACCACTACAGAGGACACTTACACAGCATTAAATCATGCTCTACTGCTCCTCCTCGTCACTCACAGTTATTAGCCACAGTCATGCTGATGAAGGAGCAGATGGGTTGAGCCAGCTCCACCCTGAACATGGATACCTGCTGGAGCCACACTTTGACCAGAGGCAACACACACATGCATGCACACTGGTTCTCCTCTGCAAGAGAAATGGACAAACAGAGAAAAAAAAAATCAATAAATCACGAACCCTGTACATCTGCGGGAAATGTAATGTTTTGATGTGTTTAACACATCGTGTTTTCATGTCCATACATTATTTCATTTCTTAAGGTAATGGTTTTCAGCCGGAGGAGCTTTCACTTGCCTAGTGAATGAAGTTATGATTAGTCCTCCCTGGCGATTGCAGTTCACCTTGTAAACCACTTAACATTACCTTTAAAATCGCATACAGTAGATTCTCAAAGTCGTAAACAAATGTTGCAGCATGTACATCAAAATTCCTGATTTTCCTTCTAATCAGAATGAATCTCAAACCCTATTGGCTGTTACTGAGATAAACCCCGGCCCGGCTTGTTTTACTGCGTTGTTTCGATTTCAACCGTAGTTTTCATAGAAAAACTTGTGTGTGTACGTGTGTGTACCGTTTTGGGGGTTGTTGACACAGCCACAGAGAGCACTGGACACTGAGGTCCACAGCTGCAGCAGCTCATTAGTTCCTTCAGCCATGGGATAAGTACTCCTGACAACACAGTGTGAGACAGAACACACACTGATCACTGCGTGAGTATATTTAGAAGGCGTGTGTGTAGTCTATCATCTGACAGACTTAATTCACAGAGGATTTTTCACTGAAATAATAATAATAATTTTCAACAGTAGGGCTGAAATAATACATGTACTTATTCTGTTCAGCATTAAATTCACTATTATTTAACTCAGTTACACAAATAATCGAGTAACAAAAAAGATTTAATGCTCTTTATCATTTTAAATCAAGAGACTATTCTTCCATTTAAAGCCTATGTCAATACTGAATTTTGTTTACATTTACATAGAATTTTTTAATCATGATTACTCTATAAAACATTTTCACTTAAAGCAGTATAAAGTTTATGCACCTGAATAAGTTGAGCAGGACATCAATACACCTAGAAGTCCTAACAAAGCTCTGTCCCTGTTCTAAAACGTAAAAAAAGTACATTTTCACGAATCACAGTAATGTATAGAGGCAGGCATAATATGGGAAAAATCTATTTAGAGTTTATTAACAAGGTATTAAGTCATCCTGTCTGATTAAAACAACCAGAGTCTGATGAACAACCAGAGTCTGATGAAAGGTCTGTTTTCAAGCCTTTTTGTCCAAATTGTGTTCGGCTTTGTTAATAAATCTTAAGGGTCATCATGAAAAGGAATTTGTGTTAGAGGGAACAGAATAAACGTCCACTTTTTCGAGTGTTCTGGAAATTAGTGCCGTGATATTTTCCAGGATCTTACACGTGACTGTGTGTGATGCAATCAGAAGTAAATCTTACTGTTGTTGGAGACTAATACACAAAGCAAGTACACGGCCACTCTCTTCAGTGTGAGGGACTCTTCCTGTTCCATGCAGTCGGCCAAGCCACAGAACATCTCCTCTCTGCACAGGCTCTGCTTACAGCTCTCTAAAAACCAGACATGCAGCTCAGGGTTAGGGAGTGTTAGAGAGTGCGACATTTCCATCTTAATAAAATGTGAAATACACACCGTTAACTTCAGCCAGAGAGCTGAGCGTGAATAGAGCCGTCTCTTTAACCTCAGAGTAATCGCTGGCCCTGGAGAGGTTATAGATGAACGTCACACCTCCAATCTCTCCGAGGAACTCTATATTCTGACCTGCTGAACACAGACGAACCAACACTCACTATGTGTGTGTGTGAGCGTAATACTGTGTGAAATTCAGAGTGTGTGTAAAACTGACAGTTCTGTTGGCAGATTGAGACGACGGTGAGTAAAGCTTGTTTCTGAGATGCTGGACATTTCATCTGGTACTTCAGACACTCCAGTAATAAGCGCAGATCGGTCCTGTTGGCTGTAAAGAGTTATGTAAGGTCATGAAACTAAACGAGATATACAGTGAGTAGAGTATAAGTAATGAAAGAGGAGCTTGGGAAACCATGTAAGTGCACTGATCTCGTTGCAATCATGTGATTATAAAACAATAAATAAATTTAATTAAATGGACCACTGCCAGTTTAGATGATAGTTTCCCAAATTGGTTCCTTTATGGGTCACTTTTAAACTAAACAGTGAGTACCTCTTCCATGTTTTATTTATAAAAAAAATAAAATAAATAATAATAAAAAAAAATGGTGAGGGGCATCCTAGCTCTTTTTTTTTTTCCCGCTGAGTCAGATATTTTGTTTCAGCTCACCAATAAGAGTCGATTCTTTTGGCTCCCAAACTATTGGTTCCACAGTTTGTGATATTTTGACAGGTATTATTGTTCTTTGCGAAACTATGACTGAAACTGGTTTGTGAAATCTTAATCTACATTCTAATAAACTAGGAGGAAAAATAAACCCCAAACAATTCATATATGCAAGTCGGCTCAAAGATTCGACTCTTTCAGGAGAATTATATTTCTCTTAAATTAATAACTTACCGTTTAACATTGTGAAAACAGCTGGTTTATGTTTCTGTGTGAAAATAACTACAAAAAAAGTCATTAAGGTCACTGCAATTTCAACAACGGTTTTAATCACAGTTCGAATCAAACTGAAATCGAATAGCTAATTCGCCTAGAAATTTCGTTTGTTATACGTTTCTCTTAACGTTATGTGTAGCTATAAAATACACTCTTAGATATAACCAAGATGTAGCTAAGACACACAATTTAAATTGCATTAACTAATTTTAAATAAACTTATAACAACCATTCTAAAAGCGTCTGTGTAAATCGTTGAGTAGATTAATGCTAACTAGCTAGCTCGCATGAAAATAGCTTGTTAGTGATAGCTTTACCTCACCTGTTTTGCCGCCACTGCGTCACGTCACGCGCCTAAAAAAATGACTAAAGGACAGAAACATGGCTTCTATCATCTAAATGACACTCGAAGCGAAAATATATATGCGATTAAAAATATTTTGGCTCACTACCGTCGGTTTAAAATGATTTAACTCGATAAAGGGCCTTCATTAAAGTATAAAAGTAAAAATGGTACAGCACTACATTACCCAGAATGCTCCTTTAACAGCGCTGCGCAAGTACGCATGCGCAGCAAGACTAACCCGGAGAGGTGTAACACAGAAACCAGTTCTTTAACTATTCGTTCATTTTGACAGGTAGTCTAATACTTTTTTAATGTCTTGCTTGGTTTTCTAAAACTATTTCCAAACGATTTAAACGACACCAATGTGAGTAATTTGAAAAAAAAAAAAAAAGCAGAATATTTTGATTAAATGGCTTCTGGAGCTAGTTAGCTTGTTGGATAATGGTTAGCCAAGTAATGTAATGTGTGCGGCGTGTTGGGTTAAGGGTTACAAGCCTATTAGTAATATTATTAATATATACATAAATTGTATTTTCCTTATGGTTTACATAGAAAATATGTGCGGTTAATAATCTACAGTAAATAAACAAGCCTAAGCCTCGTACACACAAGGAACTAATAACTATTGTAGTAATCGACTAGTACACAGCAACGGAGAATTAATCAATTTCTCTTAAAAATCCTGTATAATATTGCGCTTTCACGCGATAGCGAGATAAAATACTAATCAGACATGTATTACAATTAAACATGACTTCTTTCTTTAATGGTGTGTTTGCGTTAATATTAAAGGGAAAGGCCGTAAATAATTATAGCCTGTAAAACAGAACGGAAGTACTTATATGGGCATGACGGAAAGCAGCGGAATCAGGTGCACATGCGCAGAAGTGAACGTAGATGCGTAGATGTTATCCAGGCTTTTTACACTTCATTTTCTGGCAGTGCATTATGCGGTATTCTGCAATATTTACGTTTAATAACAAAGTGTGAATAGAACTGAATTTAAAAAATAAATCTAAACGTCCTGTCATGAGTTAACCTCTGCGTCAGTGCTATGAGATTTAGCTTGATATCGATGTTATGATGTCATATCTCTAACTCCTACTCTAAAGTGTAAACACTAACACATGTAAAAGAATCATGAGGTGTTGTGGGTTCATGTTCGTTAATACTTGATGATTTATTATTTTTTATTCTTTCAGATGTAGGTGCATTAGACTCCACCCACTTTTACAGTGATGTCATCAAACATGTGCACACGCCTCCTGTTCCGGCTCGGCCAATCGAGTCGAGCGGTTTTCTCCACTGGTCTTCACGCTCGTCCCGACTGCCATTCCAGCACGAGGCTCGTTTGGGTGCGGTTCTGCTCATCTCGGGGAAGGAGGTCAGACCGGGACTCGAGTCAGGACAGAGAACATGGACTCTCTTCTGCTGGACGTGAGCTGAACTTCCAGCTGAGCCGGCTGCAGGTGGACGCCATGCTGCGTGGTAACGAGCAGTCTGTGCGAATTCCTGAGTTTGATGGACGTGGTGGTCTGAGTCCCGTGCTGAAGTTTGAGAGCAATCAGCTTGCTGCTAATTCTCCTCTGGAGGACAGACGCAGCAGCGCCACCTGCTTGCGGACACGGGGAATGCTGTTTGGAGTTTTTGACGGTCATGGCGGTCATGCGTGCGCTCAGGTGGTCAGTGAGCGTCTGCCTTATTATGTCGCCGTGGCGATGATGCCAGAGTCCAGCCTGGAGGATCTGGAGGCTTCGATGGAGACGTTACGGCCGGTACCGCCGATTCTGCAGTGGTACAAACACCACAATGACCACAACTACCGTGAGTCCGCTGCTCTGTATGTCAATCACTTGCGTGTCTTCTGGCAAGAGCTGCTCGCCAGCGAAGAGCACGGAGACGGGATGAAGCCTAGCGACGCCCTCAGCTATGCTTTCCAGCGCCTGGACGCGGATCTATCACTGGAGGCTCAGGTCCCGTTAGCGAGCGATCTAATGCGGAACACGGCGGTCCAGGCGGCTTTCGCAGGGTGCACGGCTTGTGTCGCTCATGTTGGACCCGAAGGCGTTTATGTAGCGAACGCTGGAGATTGTCGAGCCGTGCTCGGAGTTCAGGAAAGCGATGGGAGCTGGAGCGCGCTGCCTCTTACTCAGGATCACAATACGAGCAACTCGGTCGAAGTGGAGCGAGTGCTCTCTCAGCACCCGTCTAGCGAGCGGCAGACGGTTATGGTGGACGACAGGCTGCTCGGCGTGTTGATGCCGCTGCGAGCTTTTGGAGACGTTCGGTTTAAATGGAGCCGCGAGCTGCAGCAGAGCGTGTTAGAAAACGGAGGCTGTGATTCAGAGGCGCTGAATCTTTATCAATACACACCACCCAATTACCTCACGCCACCATACCTGGAGGCCACGCCCGAGGTCACTTATCACCGTCTGCGCCCGCAGGACCACTTCCTGATCCTGGCATCGGACGGTCTGTGGGACGAAATGGATAGTGAGGAGGCGGTCCGGCTGGTGGCGGAACATTTAACTGGCATCCACCTGCAGGCTCCGGTCTCGGCCAGTCAGCGCCAGCTCAGCCTGGGACAGATGCACCAGCTATTGCTGCAGCGCCAGGCCCGTGCCACGCCCGCACTCGACCTGAACGCAGCTACGCACCTGATTCGCCACGCTCTTGGGACAAATGAGTACGGAGAGATGGACCAGGAGAGACTGGCAGCCATGTTGGCACTCCCAGATGACCTGGCACGCATGTACCGCGATGACATCACCGTCACTGTAGTTTATTTCAACTCTAGTCTTAACAAAACCTCACGGAATAATTTGTGACAATTCTCTGTAAACAAACCTGTATCTCTGATAAACACTGAAGAAGAACAAACACTGAGACGTTCAGCCTGGTTTTGAGCACGATGAATGAAGTTATATGAAATTAAAGAATATGAAATTAAAACTTGAGACGTGTAGAGAATGAAGTTTTAATTGCATAATGGGAATGAAGACCAAAATTAGTGAGAGTTGAGATTCACAGCCCTGTATGTTGAGATTATTTTCTTGATACTTGCCTTTTTATCACATTTTCATGATATTATAACAATGAAGAAATGACGCACATTTTTAACAGTAAATGAACCTCTGCATCTCGTTAGTGAGTCGCTTCATCACGACGCCGCTTCCAGCGTGCTGCACGTGTGAAATTTGTTTACCCGCAGTTGCTCACAAGCTTCTCGGATTACCTGTTTTTTTTTAAAAGTGCCAGATTTTAATCTCAGGTTCATAAAAACTATGCAGAAAAACCCCACTGCCCTTGATAACAATATATTGTGGGTTAAATATCACATTGCGATGTAAGACTGTATAACTGATTATCAGCATGTGCCGAGTCCGAGTGTACATTTTATTTAATCCGTTAAACTTTTTACTTTAATTGTCAAGTGATCACATATTTCACACGTGTATATTAAATCCAGTCTTTCTTTCATACGTTTTCCTCTTGTGAACGCTTGTCAGTTTGGATGTACGTGTACCTGTTTTAAAGAAAAAAACTTTTGTTGAGTTTCTTCTTCCTTTTTCTTGTTTTGTGTTGCTGCTAATTTTCCAGTGGAACACACTACATACAGCGGATATGACATTATTAAGAAATGTTTACATGGTTCTGTATTCTCTAAATGTGTTTAATTACTCGTTTATGTTCAGTATAACTTGAACAATCTTTGTGTGTCTTCACCAATCTTTTTCTTTTTCATTTTAATTCTCTTTCGTCCACTGGATGTTTTCTATGACGCTGTTTTGATGTTGTACTTTAGTGGAAGCTCGATCTGTAAAACCCAGCTGTAAAACTCTGAGTTCAGGAGTAAAACGCTGGTTATGTGTTGGTCATTAGATACGGCACATAGTTATTATCCAGTTAGTATACGTCTTGTAGTTATTAACCAGGTCATGTTTTATGCTGTGAACTTAATTCTGTTTTTCCCCTGTTATTTATGACTGCATTTCCTTTTTGAAAAGTTAACCAGCCATAATGTATAAAGCCAGGAATAATTAAAGGGTATGAATAACATTTCAAATATTTATGACTGTGTCCTGTTATTGTTGTTGTTGTTGTTGTTATTATTATTATTATTATTATTATTATTATTATTATTATTATTTAATATTTTATTCACTATGCAAAGCTGCTTTACTGTGCAGGACAAATTAACCCTGACTGTGTTTGTGTGTGTGTGAGAGTGAGAGTCAGTGGCCATTTTAATTTCATTATGTACACCCACATTTCTTTTGTACCGAGCAAAAACTCTACCACCCAAATAGTATCTGCTCAGTGCTGCTCCTTTAGACCCGAAGAATGAGGTATGTGGGTGCCAATACTTTATGCAGAACAGCATATGGGTTACCTACAAATGACCTGTCTGATGAATTACATATATTTATTGGTGGATGTTAATATATTTTGCATCTATCTCACCTGCTGCTGAAATAAGTAATCACTGCCCTAAGAAGAAAATATATATATATATATATATATATATATATATATATATATATATATATATATATATTTATTTATTTTAATCTAATTTCATATTTTTACTAGTGGAGTGCTATGTCCATACTCTTAGACTATGAAAACCTGTTTTAATTTAAAAAAACACTGTAGGGCAATTTATTATTATTATTATTATTATTATTACTAGTAGTAGGAACAATACTGATATAATAACAAATAATGTTTTATAATTCCATAGTGCATGAGTGTTATCACTTATCACTAACAAATGACTATAAATGTATGTAAATGACATGAAAAGAGATTTATATAATCTAAAATGTACTATGTTAAATATATAGATATATCATTACCTCTTGCACTAAGAAGGTACAAATTATTATAACAGAAATTATTTTTTAAAGCACTTTACATGGGTTGATATTTATATTGATACTCCTGCCATTGGTTTAAATTGATTATATTAATTTATAGCTGTCAGAGTTTTGTGTTTGACGCTTTTCAATTATTTATTTTTAAATATTTTAAAGGCCCTTTGTCGTAATTTCCGTGGAAACAGGAAGTCGGGGCGGGACATATCTAGTGGCTCCTCCCCCCTTTTAAAATAGCCAATCGCTCAACAGAGGCAACTTCAGCAAGGGGGAGGGACGCCTCAGATTCTAGACAGCATTTGATTGGACAGAAAATCTGATGAGCCGCTAAAGTGCAAAATGATATCATTAACACTGTTGATCCGTCTCGGTGGTAGAGATAGAGCGTAAATTTTGAACGCGTGCATCTTCTAAATGTGAATTTTGTCGTTGTTATAAAGCGGACTAACTTATAGATAACCTTAAGGTGAACTTATTCGTACTAAAAGCCACAAAACCTGAGTTTTGATGTCATGGGGACTTTAAATGTATTTCTGGTGTCAGTGTTGTGAATGACCAACAGGGGGCGTGTGTGTGTGTCTCTTCTCCCCTCCCAGCGCGGCCCCGCGTCACCGCCGTCACGCGCATGCACCAAACGCGCGGAAATTCAAAAGTTCTTCCTTCAGTTTGAACGAAGCGCGTTCACGAGAAGCGGCTGTGTGTTAGTTCAGTCCTGTCACTGAGGTAAGAGAAAATAAAACATTTACACAATTTAAACTCGGTACCAAATCAGTCACCTTCCTTCTCCTGATCTACAGAGCGCGCGATTCATGTTGTTTGTTTGTTGGTTAGTTATCTTCGAAGTTAATGTGCTAGTTAACAGTTAGCTTGAGTGAGCTAATGTTGTTGTAATGTAGACAAGTTGTTCCAGCTTTCCTCAGCTGTTTATAAAGACTGTTACACGAACTACACAATCTCCAGTGGAAATGAAACTCAGAAGCATTCTTAAGCTGTAAAAATTAATATGCTAATCGTGTAATTAGCTTGTTAGCGTCAGTGCTGTTCGCTAGCTAAACGTTTTCTAAAAACAAACAAACAAACAAACAAATAAATAAATAAAAAGTTTGACTAATTTGCTCTCCCCTGGTTGTGACAGTAAGAGGATGGAAAAGCAGACGGAGAAAACCCCAAAGAGGCAGAGAGACCCGCTGGAGGAGAACACCTCAACTTCTATTGGTGTGTGTTTCAACTTCCGGGTGAAAATATCATATCGCGATACTTTACCCTGCATGATATTTGTATAAACAGAATCACGATATAACCGGTATTAATCCCCTGCAAGTGTTACAAGTTGGTCATAGTTCAAAATAAAACTGTCTACAAAAATAAATTAACTGCAAATGATATTATATTTTTTATTCTAATGAATAAATTGTTCATGTTTTACAAATTTAAAGGCTCAGTACAAAAGTTTAACATTGAATCAGCTGATTATAATCAGTTTGTAATCGCTATAAATATCCATGTATATATTTTTATTAAGAAAATGCATCATGATACCTGCAACAATATCAAGATATCGATGTTATGTGATCATATTGCCCCGCCCTCTTTTACACAAACCTTCACTTAGCTCCGCTCTGTTAAATCATTCCTCCGCTTCTTTTCTGTCTTGAGGTAAAACCTGATCTTCTGCTTTTTTTTTTTTTTTTGACTGACAACCTGGATATGTTAGTCACGTTTGCAAGTGCAAAAGTTTTCACCCCCTTGGTTTCCATGCTGCAAAATAGAAAACACAAAAAAAAATTGTTTAAAAGAAATCCAATGAAAAGGTGAACAGACACAGCTGGTTTAATGGGAAAATTGTAAAAATAAAAAAATAATAATCTAACATTTTTGCAGAATTGTTTTCCTCCTTTTTGATGTTAAATCGTTTATTTTTTACATTAAATATAAAAGTATTATTGTAAAAGTTTTCCCTGTTTTGCTGGAAGTTTCTGAACAACCCTCTATATCTTGAGGAATATCATGTATCGTTAAAATTATCGTGATTTTGATATTTTTGTCGTATCGCTCAGCCCTCACTTCAATATTAATGTTAATGATGATCCTTTTGTGGTGTGTGTAGAGCTTGAGGGGGAATTAAAGAGAAGGCGCTTGGCTGCAGGAGGAGTAGAGAATCATAACCCTGAGCAGCGAGCAGTGAGGTCTCCGGCCCGATCACGGCGCGTAGAGTCGGAGGTGAAACCGGACACGCCCGCCGTTGCGTCAGTCCGACTAAGAGTTCAGCAACTTGCTCAGAGACGGGATGGTGAGAGAAGAGTCATTTATCTTCCTTTATCCATGGTGAGCTCTGAGTGGTTTGTGTTTATAATGTGAGTGTGTGTGTGTGTGTGTGTGTAGGTGGGGCTGCACTGGTCCAGCGCTGTATGTCAGACCCCGGGACAGAGAGTCCTTCCAGCACTTTACTGCGAGATGTTTGTCACATCGGTGAGTGTTTCAGCGTCGTCCTGCTTCCTGATCTGTCATTTTCATCCCGTTTCCTCTCACAGAGTCAGACCTGGAAACATATAGACCTTACGATATGGAGATACAAGCACTCTAAATTGTTTATCTTTAAACACTTTCTTATATTTTTGAAATATAAAAAAAAAAAAGAAGTATGGAAATTTTGGAACTATTTTGGGGGGAAATGTGAGTGTTGTTTTGTACAGTAACACGAAACATTAGCATTCTAAATCGTTTATTTAAAAATTAAAAAAAACATGAACATCTAAAGACCTGGAAAAGTACACCTTAGAAAATATGTTTCTGGAATTTTAGCTAATAAACCTACAGGCCACGCCCACAAATGACAACAGAAACGGTTTCTACATCATAAACATTGTTGTTAGTTACTCACTATCACGAACACACACCTGATGGTAAATGATTACTGTGTGTGTGCATGTTTTTCAGGTGAAGGAGAGTTTAGCTCTCGGTTGGAGCGCTTTAAAGCCCTGACCCCAGAGAGCATCCCCGCCCCGGCCACGCCCAGCACACGCCAGCTCTCCAGCTTTGTCCACAACATGCAGCAGCAGCTCAACACCGTCATGACCCCCAGCTCCAAGGAGGCTTCCCGCATACGCCAGGTACACACGCACACACAATCAACCTGAGTGTGTGTAATCTCCCGGGTTGTGTTACTCAGTGTGTGTGTGTTTCAGGCTCGAGAGGATGAGCTGAAGTCACTCAGGGTGCAGCCTCTCACAGAGAACATGTGGCTCAAGAGGAGCTTCTCTGACCCTTCACTGGCTGAGGTATATTAATCTTATTTGATAAGTTCTCTCGTGTATTTTTGATTCGTAAGGATGCATCACAGTGTTTTTTTCAGTCTGAGTGCCAGTAGAGCAGTATCGGCGAGGGTGAACATTTTAAGAATGGTCGCACGGCGCCGTACCGCTCGCTGGTGCTGCTCTTCATTAGTACGTAATGCAAATTCTAACGTTTTTGTCAGAGGGTTGCGTCTCCAAGCAGCTCTTGTGTTTGCCAGAGGACCCGAAAAGTTCCCTGGCCTCCGTTACAGTTTGACAATGTGAGCATATGTCTTGTTTGTTCGAGGATGGTGATGTGCACCGGGTGTGTGTGTGTGTGTTTAAAACTGGTGGGTTTTTCTCCCTACACATTTAAAGGTGTAATAGTTTATCACTGTGGAAAGCTGCATGTCTAAATCATCACACTCTTGTATTTCTGATGTGTTTGCTGACGCTGTGACTATAAAATCTGATAAAACGGACCAGAGGAGTGTAAGAGCAGAACGCTTGAGCTGATACGGATGATTTATAAAGTGTTTTTTACTCTTCTTACTGTAATCGATAGACGTTAAGCTGTGGTACAACAAACATGAGTATCTTTAAATAAATAAACTGATGTTGGGTTTCCTGAGTGTGTGAGAGGAATCAGCGTTTGCTCTGTTTGTTAGGACGACTCCAACATCAATTTAAAAGAATCCGAATGCAGTTTAAACTTCAGTGGAGTGAACGAGATGACGGGAGACAGTTTCAGTGCCACGTCTACCTTCACTGCGGAGATACAACCTCCTGCTACAGCACTCTGTCCTTCAGGTAAACCTGCCATCATGGCACTGCTGAGTTCTGCATTCTGATTGGGTTAGAAGGTGTTTGAGTTTTCTATAACAGCAACTCTGACAGTAGTGCAGGTTTATATTAATGCTCTTGTTCTAAATATAATACAGTATCGTTTCTACAGTAACGGCTCATTCACAGTGACGTGTGCAGCACACGCTCCACTGATGATAAACGGATTAAGAAATGTGTGTAATCACTGATATGGTAAGATGTTTATGTAACATGTATGGAAGGAGTCTCCAGTGTCAGAGCTGTGTAACAGTCCGAGGTAAAGCTGTAACTTTTTTAAGTTTTCCGACAAGCTGCGTTTTTTAACTTGAAGAGAGAGAGTAGAGAGAGAGAGAGAATAGAAGGAGGGAATACAGAGAGAGAATAGAGAGAGGGATGATGAGGGAACGAGTGTTTATAGCTGCTATAACGTAAGCAACAACAGGAACTCACTTCATTCCTCAACATTAAATGTAATTATAAATGGAGAAAACATTTGATGTGTCGTTCTTTAATAAAAAATAAATAAATTTGCATTCGTTGCCAAATTGCTGTTGTGTAAGAGGAATAAAACACTCGGGCATGTGCTTTTAGAGGAAACTAATCAACCTGACCTCAGCTTCATCACCGGGCAGTAATATAAAGCTTCAACAGAATGGATTTAATACACTCGGGGGGTTTTTTTTGTTGTTGTTTTAAGAATCGCTTCCTCATGAGGGAATGAGCACTTCTGCCTTAATCGACACGATGTTTGAAGACGTCTTGCAGGCCGCTGACAGAGAAGAGGAAGAAGAGGAGGAAGAGCAAGAGGAGGAAGAAGAGAAAGAGGAGGAAGAGCAAGAGAATGACAGCCGTGTCTCTGACGGCAGAGAGGAAGCCGACATGGAGACTGCTGAAACTGAGCCGAGGTCGAGATCTCCGAATTCTATCCTCGGAGGAGATGAAGAAGCTTGTGACGGAGAACAGAAAGAGTGCGAGAACCGGAACAAAGAAGAGGAAGTAGCTGGAGAGAGAGAGGAGAGCGCAGTGAGTAACGAGGAAGACTTCCTGTCTCTCCCGCCGAGCTGCATCCTCTCTCCTCTCAGCAAGTTTGTGGAGGCCGTCGTCACGCCGATGGTAAGCCACTTCCTGGTTTTGACGAGCATTTCATCTTGCGTACACTGATGAGATTATTTTAAAAAGTTAGTCTTCTCAACTTTCCTGTATTTTGTAAGTCAACTTTACATTTAAAAAAAAAAAATGATTTAGAGGTTGACGACCACTGCGCCTCCACCCATGGTGCTGTGCGATCCTGCAGAGGAAGTGGCCACGCCCCCTGCTCCACCTCTGTACAGGTAAGATCACGAAGAAGTAGGCCAGTAAAATGTGCCACTAGGAGCTCCAGCATGCTTTTTGGCTCGGTCATGTATGGATTTCGTACATAACATCAGTTCACATGCAGTGTAATAATCCTTTAATTAGGCCGCCTGAAGTAATCAAATGAAATCCAATCATTTATCATTAACCCACTAATATTAATCAACCTCCACTAATATTGGCACCCTTGGTTAATATGAGCAAATAAGGCTGTGATAAATTGTCTTTATTGTTTAAGCTTTTGATCTTTTGTTAAAAAATTCTCTCAAAACTACTTTCACAGCCTTATTTGCTCATATTTACCAAGAATTAAAAGTTTTGTATAATCAAAATTAATCAACACATTCTGACCAATCGCAATCCAGGATGTGAGGTAAAGTGATGCTTCCTTTTGTTATTAATTATAGTTGTTTCTTTAATTATTATTATCTGCAGTATTGATGCGTACCGCTCTCAGAGAAAGAACCCTCCTCCGTCCTCTCAGAGTGTAACTCCTGGAGTTCAGAAACAGTGTGCTGAGAAATCTCACCTCAAACCAGCCGTCAACACCAAGGAGACTATAAAGGTGTGTGTGTGTGTGTGTGTGTGGCTGAAAATGTCCTCGTAAAACTCAGTCAAAAAAATACAAGGACCGAAAACAATAAAAACAGAACTCACCCGAGTGTGGAGACCGTGGATCTGTTGTGAAATAGACGATTAGATGAGAAAATTATTTAAATAACTAGATTAAAACAATAGTTGATTTTTTTTTCTTTTTATTTATTTTTTTCCTTCTTTTCTTTTTTTTTCTTTTTTTTTCTTCTTCTTTTGTCAGTACAAACCTACAGAACACTAATAACAATAAACGCTGCAACCCAAAGCACTCGGCGTGTTTGATTCACTTTGATTCAGTAGAGTTGATTTAGAGTTGAATCAGTTTCTCACTGGAGTTCACTTGCTCAGATGCTCTTGGGGGCCTCAGTGTTCTCACTGTATGTGTGTGTGTGTGTGTGTGTGTGTGTGTGTGTGTGTGTGTGTGTTTGTGTGTAGGCTTTCAGTGACGAGGCATCCGTGCTGCAGACCGTTATTAACCAGACCATACAGGCCCTGAGCTGCTGCAGTGATGAAGAACATGGCAAAGGATCTCTGCAGGAGGCAGAAGCTGAGAAGCTCCTGCTTGTTTCCTGTGAGTAGAGAGCGTATCTTCTTTATCAGATGGGCGCCGTTCTAACGAGGGCTTGTACGTGGTATATCAGTGATGTTTCAGAGAGGTTAACACTAAGGTACGGTTTGTTCTTAAAGCATTTCCAGTCTAGCTCATATTTCTCACGTGCAACATTATTACCAGTCGTATGAAAAGAAGCGAGTGGGGTACGATTCTTCACTAGTGTTCTGAGCGTTCAGCTACGTCACTTCCTGTGCTCATGAATATGGGGGCAGTGGAGACTTGACGGTTAAGGCTTTGGGTTTCTGATCAGAAGGTCGGGGGTTCAAGCCCCAGCACTGCCAAGCTGCCACTGTTGGGTCCTTGAGCAAGACCCTTAACCTTCTCTGCTCCAGGGGGCGCTGTACCATGGCTGACCCCGCGCTCTGACCCCAACCTCCTGACATGCTGGGATATGCGAAGAAAAAAAATTTCACTGTTCTGTAATGTATATGTGACCAATAACTCATTCTCATCATGAATATACCAGCTGAAACGGTCTACACGTGTTGTGTGCTGCAGGTGAGAAGCGTGCGGCCCTGCTGGCCGAGATCGGGCGACTGAGAGAGGGAGGAGCAGGACGAGAGCCAGAGTCCCGCGCTGACCGTCTGCAGCCGTGTAGAGGCACCGTCAGCATCAACAACATCCAGCTGCCCCTCAAGGTGGAGTTTTTGTGCTCCGCCCACACAGGTGAGTTCAGGACGAGAGAGAGCAGTGTAAATGCAGTCGTTGGTGTACAGCTTCAGTGATGCGCCGTCTCTCTGTGCAGCTCGTCCTACTCACTACTTTTTCATCCTGATCCGTTACGGAGCGTGTAACATCATAGCCACGCCGCTGGCTACTGCTGCAGATGCTGAGAACGGAGACACCATCACCTTTCCCACCTCCATCACACTGTCAGTCTGTTCACTCATTATTATTGTTATTATTATTATTATTATTATTATTATTATTATTATTATTATTATTATATGAGGGTATGTCCAATTGAAACCCTGTCTGATATAAATTACAGTTGAATCTAATTTAGTTTCTGTTTCAAAGCTTCAGTTCCAGTTAATGATGAGGTTCAGTCAGAACTAATGTTTCTTCCCAAGATAAATGAAGCTATCTTATCTTAATTTGTCAGCAGTCAAAAGCAGGAAATATAACTGGAATGGGAAATGTGCCGAATATCATCAGACACTGCTCTAAGTTAATATTTCTGATGCGTTACCCAATATCAGATACGAGTTTACCTCGAGCAAAATGTTGTGTAATATTAAATAATACTGCACATGAAGAAGCATTAACTTAATCTCTCTCTCTCTCTCTCTCTCTCTCTCTCTCTCTCTCTCTCTCTCTCTCTCTCTCTCTCTCTCTCTCTCTCTCTCTCTCTCTCTCTCTCTCTCTCTCTCTCTCTCTCTCTCTCTCTCTCTCTCTCTCTCTCTCTCTCTCTCTCTCTCTCTCTCTCTCTCTCTCTCTCTCTCTCTCTCTCTCTCTCTCTCTCTCTCTCTCTCTCTCTCTCTAGGCAGGACATCCGCTCTAACTTTGAGATTGATGTAGAAGTCTACAGCCTGGTGAGTAGATCTATATTATACCAGTCCGCTCCAGAGCACTGTTCTAGCCTTTCCTTTAGCCCCCGCCCACACACACTGCACAGTAACTGTCTGTTCTTCAGAGTTTCATTTTATTTTCTTCACCTGTTTGTGTTGTAGTCCAACAGCGCCGCTAACAGCAGCAGTGCTAGTGTTCAACAGCACCGCACGTCCACCAGATCAAAAGTAAGTACACGGGTTATACTGCTAATACAGTGTGAGGTGGGTAAACGTTCAGATAAAGCTCATGCTGTGTGTGTGTGTGTGTGTGTGTGTGTGTGTAGGCAACACCAAGGAAGCTACTCAGCAGCATTAAGGTACTTTTTTTTTCTTCTTTCTTCTTCTGTTAAGTCTGTAAAATAAGAGTTAGTATTAATAATCATTATATTATTATAAGAATATAACTTAGTTAATTATTATTTTCAAATAATTGTATTAACAATATAAATTACTTTATATTTAATCATGAATTATCTTTTAATGAGTTTTTTTAAATTGTAATAATGAGTATTGATAATTCTATTAATAATGAAGGTAATAATTTTTTGCTGTTTTAAAATTCCTTATGTTTAATAGTTATTATTATTATTATTATTATTATTATTAATGTTAATATTTTTGTGTAATGTTTTTAAATATATGAATTAGGTACTAGTTTGTTTTTTTACTTTTTACAAATCTCTTAATTACTTATAAATATTACTCAGCATTATTATTAATAATACTATTCTTAGGGGGTTTTTTTTACTTTATTTTTGTAATAGCAATTATTATTGTTAATAATATCCATTATTGTTTTACTTTAACACTAAAAAAATTATTATAAAAAGTTTTACTTTTTGTATTATTTTTGGATTTGATAGTTAATTATTATTATTATTATTATGATGATGATGATGATGATGATGATGATATTGATGAGTTGTTGTTATTATTAGGGCTGGGTGATATGGCAAAAATATCATATCACGATACTTGAGGACGTTTCTACGATACACAGTGCGAATTATGATATATAATTTAGTTAACAAACTATCTGCAAAACAGCAGTAAAATAAACAAAAATTATGATACTTTTCTTTAAGACCTACAAAGACAAAAGATTAAGTTTTTAAAAAACAAATATGTAATTATTAATAACAAAAAACACACCACAATACCAACAATATCTCAGAAAAGTGTATCATATACTCATTTATCACAATATCAATATTATCAATATATCAACCAGCCCTAATACTTCTTCTCCTTCTCCTCCTCCGTCTTCTGAATCTTCTCCTCCTTCTCTTTTTCCTTCTCCTTCTTATTCTTCTTCTCCTCCATCCTTCTCCTTCTACTTCTTCTTCTTCTCCTTCTTCCAGAGTAAAATGATGAAATGGTCACACCTGTGTTTTCTTCCCTACAGAAATCCAACCTGTGTTCCACTTGTAAGTGTTTTTATTTCCCGTCAGGTTTAATGGCGTTAATGATTCTGTACCTGCTGCTCTCTAATCTGTCCTTGTTCTTTCTCTTCACCACAGCTGGATCTTCATCTGCTCTGGATCCTCGGCGCTCCAGTAACTTCTGTTTAGTGGGTTCTCACAAGATCACCCTCTCCTCCTTGGGGCAGAGCAAGTTCCCGCTGGACAAGGTGGGGCTTTAAAGAAAACTCTCGCGTGTGTGTGTGTGTGTGTGTGTGTGTGTGTGTGTGTGTGTGTGTGTGTGTTGCACTGTGGTGGGGTCTGTGGTTATGTAACTGCCTCCTCTTTCCTTGTGCCCTGTTTTTTTCTCCTCTCAGATGAAGTTTGAGGGCAAAATCAGGCGACTCCTGGGAGATGAGTTTCAGGAAAAGGTGTCTGACTGCCTCCTCTTCACGTTCTTCTTTCTGTCTCGGTGTTTGGTGTGTGCTGTACTGTCAGCTGTATGGACTGTAACTTATGTCAAAAATAATCGCACATGAACGACACACCGGAAATACACTCGTGTTCAGCACAAATATGACACGTATAAACCTTTCTTCACATTCTTTATTCTTTTTTTTTTTTTTTTTTTTTTTTTCTTGAATATTTTATTTCAGCCCCGCCCTCTCTGTTGTTCGAAGCCACATGTTTGGTCACGCCCCTCAAAACGTTGCTGTAGTATGTTGCAGTCAAAACCCTGGTTGTAATCATGTGATTAATCTTCCTAACCCCTGATTCATAAAGTTGGCAGACATTGTCATTCTTAATCACAGCATGAGCAACGTAAATATAAGGATTATATAACCTTAGGTTATATTCAGGTTAATACTGACTGTGTAAGAGATTTAAATATAGATATAGATCGTTCTCAAAAATATCTTTCTATAAAAGAACAATAATTAGGGGATTTGATGATTTATTTATTTATTTATTTATTTTTTAACCAGTGACGTGCAGAGACGTCTGTACAAATATTTCATAACAAATGTTTGCTTTAATTTTTTAAACTGATATTTTTAGAATAGATATAAATATGAATATTCTAAACCTAATCTGGAGACATGCATGTATTTCATCGTGACTTCTGTCCTCAATTTGGTAGCTTTTTAAAAAAATCCTATGAAGTAGATATTTGTGAGAGGAACGAGTTAAATTTTCCCTCTTGATTGTTAAAGATGAAAATTAAGATTTGTGGGTGTTTTATGAGTTTTGCTTGAATTTAAGTTCAACTTGCGGTGAAACATTTTGTTGTAATGAGTGTATGAAGTGATTCACTGGTTTTGATGTACCTGTATAATTTTAGGTGCCCTTCCTGTCTCCCCTGGAGGGTCACGTCTACCTGCGTCTACACAGCGAGAGTCACTCCGACGTACAGCACCAAGGATTTCTGGTGTGTGAGAGAAATAATTGCATCGTATTGTTCTCAAGTACGATTTGACACGTTTTGTTCATACACTGTGTTTATTTCTCTTTATAAGTTTTTTTACTCTCCTCACCAGACCATGTTTGAGGATGTGAGTGGATTTGGAGCGTGGCAGCGCCTCTTCTTTAAGCTAGAAGGAGGTGTTCTCTACTACTGGAACTACCCCAATGAGATGGGCAGCAAGGTGGGAAATGGCACGGCTCTGATATGGCAGATTGTTTTAAAAAAACTCTCAGAAATACAGCTTTCTGTGCTGTTTCTCATTTCTCCTCTCTTGTTTATTGTTCCTCTTTCAGCCAGCAGAGGGCAGCATCTCTCTGTGTGGCTTTGACAGTGTGAGGCCTGTGGAGAGGGACTCCTGCGCTCGGCCTCACACCTTTGAACTGGTGAACTCTAGGACCCTGCAACAAGACCACAGCCGCACCCTGACCAAGTATGATGTTCTGTATATTATTTAGTCCAAATAATCAGAAGTCTGTTATAAACCAGCTGCTGCTGAGTTCTGGACTGTGATTGGTTAGAAGGTGTTGATTATTTTTCTAACAGCAGCTCTGACAGTAGCGCAGCTGCACATCACATGTGGTCCTTTTTAATACGGTATCGTTTCTATAGTATTTCTGTAGTATTGTTCTATAGTAACGGCTCATTCACAGAGTCTTCATATGGAAACGTTTTCTTAAAGTAAGGAGATGTTTCTGTAACAGTCAGAGGTAAAGCTGTAACTTTAAGTTTTCCCACATCTTCATCACAGAGGAGTTTACACCTCTTTACTGTTTCTCACTAACACAAGCAAACTGCGTATTTATTATTTTCGTTATTATTATTATTTCAATCTTATTAACGTGAACAGAGAGAGGGATGGTGAGGGAACGAGTGTTCATAGCTACGATAACGTAAGTGACAACAGGAAGTAACTTATTTCAACGACATTCCACAACATTAAACGTAACTATAAATGGATAAAAGTATGAAGTGTCGTTCTTAAATAAATAAAAATTGTAATTGTTGGTACGTTGCTGCGATGTAAGAAGAATAAAAAAACCTCAGATGTGCTGTTACAGGAAAATAATCAACTTCAAGATGGTAACAGTAACTCCACTTCATCTCTCATTTATTTATTTATATATATATATATATATAATATATACACACACACACACACACACAGAGAGATAACGTCTTTTCCTCCTGTGTGAAGGAGCTGGTTCTCAGCAGACACTCGCGAGGAACGAGCAGACTGGATGGAGAAGCTGAACCAGGTGCTGCTGGACCTCCACACGTGGAGCCGACGAGCTGCTGGAGGAGAGAGCGATCAAGCCAATACCTCGTCTATCACGTCGACGTCACGTGAAAGCATCCTGTAACACGTTATTGATGCACACACTGACACCAGATACATCTGTGAAAGCAAACGCGAAGGTAATTTTCACACAGTGTGAAGGTTAAAACACACTGAGTCTGACAGACCGAGCACAGCTTAGAGCTGTGTGTGTGTGTGTGTGTGTGTGTGTGTGTGTGTGTGTGTGTGTGTGTGTATAATTATACATGTTTTAAACGTCACAGTATAACAGTAATATCACCACACTGATTCACACTACAAAGCTCCAGGATAATTGACCTTTACCCTATATTCTGGATGAAATCAGGTTTTTTCTCTCTCTCTCTCTCTCTCTCTCTCTCTCTCTCTCTCTCTCTCTCTCTCTCTCTCTCTCTCTCTCGTTCTCTCTCTCTCTCTCTCTCTCTCTCTCTCTCTCTCGTTCTCTTTCTCTCTCTCTGATCAGTCTTGGTGGAGGACCATGTTCTCAGGTTTAATGAAGAAAAATGTTAAGTACATTAACGGTATTGTGGGTCGTTTTCGCACCGTGTAGGTGTTTATTATCGGCTTTATTTCGCGTAAGATGGGAGACGTCTAATCTTCCAATCTTTACTAAATCCTATTATTTCATGAGATTATTCCAATTCTTTATTTTATTTCCTTTCGTAACACATCGTCACTGATTACAGATGGTATTTATCAGTGTTTAGATTGTATTATGATTTTTTTTTTCTTTCTTCATACGCCTTATATTCTGTACTTATAGCCCATGTTCATGAGACACGCTAACATGGAGGGAGAGATGAAGCCATCACGACACTACAGATTAAAGATTAATTACATTAATGATGGCTGTGGTGTTTGTGGATTGTTGAGCTGCGGCTTGTTTTTGGATTAAAAACTGAATGATATAAATTATATACTGGACTATTAATTATCACGCAGTATAGACGAGTGTATTGTTTTCTTGTGTTTCCTGTTTCTGTATGTTATTTCCTCCTGTCCACTGACTGTATGTAATACTCTGCTCCAGCTACTACAGAATAAATACGGCTGTGAAGACCTACTCGTGGGAGTTGATTTATTGTTTACTGAGACCTGTGCTTGTTTCTGTTCACCCGGTCTGTACCGTCCAGCAGGAGTAAAGTTTCTGGATAAACCAAAACACCAATGTTTATTAAAAAAATCAGCAAGTGGAAAAAATGTTTTTATATTGTCAGATATATTTATCTAGTATTTCTGCAATAAGCAGAATATGTGACTATTAAACCAGTTTCTGTTCTTTCTTTTCTGATTCCATCTCAAATTCTTAAAATGAGCAAAATGATTTACTAATAATACAAACGTTTGTAAAACGATGTCTAGAACTAGGTTTAATAATCTTATATTTGGAAATAGGAACTACTATGTAGTTAGCACGTTCTCCTCACACCTCCAGGGTCGGGGGTTCGATTCCCACCGTGGTCCTGTGTGTGTGGAGTGTGCATGTTCTCCCCGTGCTGTGGGGGTTTCCTCCGGGTACTCCGGTTTCCTCCCCCAGTCCAAACACATGCATGGTAGTCTGATTGGCGTGTCTAAAGAGTCCGTAGTGTATGAATGTGTGTGTGAGTGTGTATGTGATTGTGCCCTGTGATGGATTGGCACCCTGTCCAGGGTGTACCCCGCCTTGTGCCCCATGCTCCCTGGGATAGACTCCAGGTTCCCCGTGACCCTGAAGAAGGAGTAAGCGGTAGAAGATGGATGGAACTACTATATACTGCAGATCTGATGATGGTCCACTAAGTTCACTTCCTACAGGAAGTGAATTTATTTTTTTGCATCATTTGGCTACATTTTAAAAAAAACATTCATGCATAAACACCAAAAAATTAAGCAAATAAAATGTTTTTGTAATATTCAAAATATTGCCAGCATTAAAAAGAGTGCTAGCGTGTTATTTTCCCCAAACACTGAAAATGATTTTACATTGATTTAAATAGACTTTACAACACAAAGACAATACAAATGATGTGGATCAGAATGTAGAGGAAGATTTTATTGAAGAGATGAACAAAGATCAGAAGATTTAACAAGTTTTGTGGGGGGGGAAAAACATTTTGATAGTCAAAAGAGTCGACTCTTTGCTCTGACTCACTGAAATGTGGCAGAATTTCTTCACTGACTTGTTCATTAATCGTTAAATTTACACAATAAACTTTAAATAAAATCCAGAGCTGAACTTTGTGTTACAGATGAATCATCACGCTGATGATGATTCCCTCTCGAATGTGAAGCTTCATTTCTTTTTGAGCTCTGCGTCCACGTCTTCGTCAGGTTTCAGGGCGTGCCACTGAGCGATGGGTCTCCTCGGACTGGCCAGCACGTCCTCCCAGTGCCGCTGCTCCGTCCCCGAGCTGTTCGTTCCCACCAGGATCTTCCCGATGGTGTCGTTCTTACCGATCTTATCGTAGTCCAGCACGGTCACGATGATCTGAACTTTCTGTGGAAAAGCACGTGACACACTCCCGATGTTACTCTTTAACCGTACTGCTCTGGAATAAATGATCATTTCTACGTCATTTATTTTACCTGAATTTGTTCAGATGAAACCTCAAAGCTGAACGATTCGTTGTAATACGGGTTCAGGGTGTTTTTCTTTATCGTCGTCTTCTTCTTCTTCAGTCTTTTGCCGTTCTGCATCAGGTGGATCTTCACATAAGGATCTAAAGAAACGGACGTGCAGTAAACCACACACATGTCGCATGTGATCATGTTTCTGTTTTTTTGTCATGCGATTTTGCCTTGAAATGGATCATCTAAACCCACGTAAAGACCAGTCCATACGGGATTTTACGATGCAGTTTCCGAAGCTTTTTGTGCTTTTCTTTTGCGGAAAACTACTCGAATTGGTGCAATGGTTTCGCACGCTCCTTCACAGTGATGTTTGTTGGTAAATGAGACCTGTGTGGAGAATTACTCACATGCCCTACATGTACAGTTGCAATCAAAATTATTCAGCTCCCATTGCGTACCAGGTTTATTGTCAAAATTTGGGGAAACCACTTGAAGTACTCGTCGTGTGGAACTATTTCAGTTGCTTTTGTTTGATTTGTTCATTAAAAACAGCTGAAAGTCTGTACATTCTGACAATGAAACTGATTTGCAATGGGGTTGAATAATTTTGATTGCAGCTGTATAGAAGGGGTGTATTTATTTATAATCGCTCTATCCGGTGTCACCCAGATGAGGACGGGTTCCTTCTGAGTCCGGTTCCTCTCGAGGTTTCTTCCTCATATCGTCTCCTCTGTCTGCTCGTTAGAGATAAATTCATACCTTTAACATCTCTATCCTGAGTGTATATATTTCTGTACCGCTGCTCCGGGACGACGTCCACCGTTAAACACGCTGCACACACAACACTGAACTGAACTGAACTTGTGAAAATTTTCAACACAAGTATCAAACATTTTTTTGAACTAAAATATATTTTAATGTTAAAAATTATTCATCTGTTTTCGTTCACGCACCTGAGAGACCACCAACATCCATTTTCTTGAGGTTTTTGGCCTCCAGGATGACGATGGTGAGTTTCCCAGCAGTGGGGACGTAGCGCAGGGACAGACAGATGTCTCCTAACTTCTCCTGCTGCAAAGAAAAACACTAACGTCACTAACGTAAACATCTCAATAAGGAGTTGAACGTTTCTTCCCTTTATTCCCTCGAGTTTCCTCGTACCTCCTCGTGTTCCACCTTCTGCAGTTCTCGCCATTCCTCGGTCACATGACTGAAATCGACACGGTTCATTGGCACTCTTACAGCTCCGATGGCGTCGTGTTTGGAGAAACGATCAAAATCATACACGGTCATGAGAAGAGTCTTTCCTCCGAGCTCTGAGTACGGAACCTGCAGAGACGATTTCACCGTCAGTGACGAAGATAACAGTAAAGATACAGAAAGAGCAGCTGCTGAACTCCTTCATGAAGTGTTCAGTTGAAGGTGTTTGTGTATAAATGGAGCTGTAAAAAATCTTCCCAGGGATTTTACACTTTCCACCTCTCTCTTCTACTCCAGGATTTTACACTTTCCACCTCTCTCTTCTACTCCAGGATTTTACACTTTCCACCTCTCTCTTCTACTCCAGGACTTTACACTTTCCACCTCTCTCTTCTACTCCAGGATTTTACACCTTTCCATAAACAAACCGCTGCGTTTACACGTCCATTCTGAGTGAGTTGATGAATCAGTGATGTGGAATTTCACCTTAAAAGTGAAGCTCTCATTGAAAGTGGGATTCAGAGTCTTTCTGTGGATTTTAGTCTCAAATTTTTTCTTCTTGTCTGGGAGGAGACAGAGCTTCACGTATGGATCTGACGTCCCGCTCATGTCCATGGCAGCCAGATCTTCTGCCTGAATCACTCCTACAATGAGCTGAGATCAAAGAATCAAGAAAGACAATTCAACAAAGGAAAGAAAGAAGGAATATCATGGAATTGTCTTCACTGTGAGCGGTTGGTACCGTGTCCTCCGTGAAGTTGTAGTCGAGACTAAACTGAAGTTTTCCCAGATTCACCTCCTCTTTACACTCCACCTGCTTCTCCTGAGGTTTGGAATCATGATGCTGAATCTGAAACACATTCAGTCTGCAGTCAGGGACCACACCATACCATACACCACACCCACTACACCACACCACACCACACACCACACCCACACACCACACCATACCACACCCACTACACCACATGATACCACACCACATTATTATTATTATTATTTACTCATGAGTTAATAATTATTATTTACACAATGAAATTCTTTTCTTTGCATACCCCAGCATGTTTGGAAGTTGGGGTCAGAGGTCAGGGTCAGCCATGATACAGCGCCCCCTGGAGCAGAGAGGGTTAAGGGCCTTGCTCAAGGGCCCAACAGTGGCAGCTTGGCAGTGCTGGGGCTCGAACCCCCGACCTTCTGATCAGTCACCCAGAGCCTAAGTAACCCTTAACCGCTAAGCCACCACTGCCCCCCCTCTCATCACACGACATCACATCACACACCACACAACACACACCACATCACACAACAGCGCTCACTTTATAAATGATCTAAATGATCTGACATGACCTGTGTAATGCCTTCATCCCTCACACTCGACATGCCGATGCTCTCCTTTCTGCTCTTCTCATTTCCTGGTTTCTCCTTTTTCCTCTTAAACACAAACTTCCTGCAGACGCAGATGCAGCAGCTGAGAATGAGGAGGACGATGATGAAGCCCAACGCCACAAAAGCCCAGGAGGGTACTGGAGCGGTATTCACAGAAACAAATTAGGATCCAAATAAAAATTTATAATAATAAATCTAATGACAGTTTCATTTAGAGCCTGTGAACGAGCCGTTACTATAGAAACGATAAGGTATTAGAGCGAGAGCATTAATATAAACCTGCACTACTGTCAGAGCCGCTGTTATAGAGAACTAATCCCCACCTTCTGACCAATCACAGTCCAGAACTCATCCCCACCTTCTGACCAATCACAATCCAGAACTCATCCCCACCTTCTGACCAATCACAATCCAGAACTCATCCCCACCTTCTGACCAATCACAACCCAGAACTCATCCCCACCTTCTGACCAATCACAACCCAGAACTCATCCCCACCTTCTGACCAATCACAATAACAAATTAATAGATAGATAGATAGATAGACAGATAGATAGACAATCCTGTGTTGACTGAAAGAGAAAGAAAATGGCGGTTTTTCTCACAGTGGACTTTTTGAAGGTCATTCAGAAGTTTGGTTCTGGTGGAGATCGTTAGTTCTCTAGGTGAGTTTTGGGGTGGGGCCTGAGTGGGTGGAGCCTCAGAGTTTTTTAGCTTCTGCACAGATGTGGTAGATCCAGGAGACGGGGCCAAACCAGCCTCCATATCACTTCCCTGCATTCTGTAGAAAAACAGACAAGATAAAAAAGAATAAAGAATAAAGAATAAAGAATAAAGATTAAAGATTAAAGATTAAAGATTAAAGCACATCTACTGAAAATCTGATCACAGAGGAAGTGTACCTGATCAACAAAACAATACTCTCATCAAATTCATAAAATACATAACAGTAAATGAATCATATGAAAAGAATACAGAGGAGAAATGAAAAGAACACACGTGTAATTTTCACGTGTGAAGTCCGTGTGTCTTTCTGTAAGTGAAGCTCCGCTCTGTAAGCACGTGAAAGTTTTAACCTTCAGATTATTTTGAGAAACGCAGAGTAAGAGTTTATTGATTTCTGCTCGAATCTCAGAGAAATGAGACGCAGTGACACTGACACGACTCGCATTATGCTGAACACACACACCTATAGCAGTACCTACAGTACAGATAATCACACACACACACACACACACACACACACACACACACACACGCGTAAGTCCTGCTCATTTCTCTCAGTATTTTCACTCAGGACTGAGACAGGGATCATGAAGATAAATGATGCATGCAATTTGTTTGCTTTAAAAAAATTCTTCTTCTTCGTCTTCTCCTTATTATTATTATTATTATTATTATTATTATTATTATT
The DNA here is from genome assembly GCF_001660625.3 of Ictalurus punctatus. Taxonomy (NCBI): domain Eukaryota; kingdom Metazoa; phylum Chordata; class Actinopteri; order Siluriformes; family Ictaluridae; genus Ictalurus; species Ictalurus punctatus. The sequence goes on from NC_071284.1 coordinate 524,184, forward strand.
ATTATTATTACATTATCAGATGTAAAGACAATTAAACAGCATCAGGTTTAAATAAAAAGGAAATGAAGATGTAATGAGTGTCGATGAAGAGAATGAGTCTCACCTGTTTCCCGGTGAGCGTCTCAGCTCAGGAGTGAATGATTCAATCAGAGTCTGATGGTGAGATTGGACTGCATTACTGCTGGTGTCAGAGAGGAACAGAGTGATGTAGCAGAGGTGATATGCATGTGTGTGTGTGTGTGTGTGTGTGTGTGTGAGAGAGAGAGAGAGAGAGAGAGCGAGAGAGAGAGAGAGAGAGAGAGAGAGAGAATATTACATAAAGGAACCATCTTCATTTGTACATTACTTCATTTTAAACAATAAAATAATTAAGATAATGTGTTATTTTTGTGACGTATTAAAGACATAAACACATAAATGGGTTAATTAAGGAGTCATAATGCAGCTAATTACAGGATGATGTGAAGGAAAGTTTCAGAACTGCTCACTTTTCTTTTTTACTTTCCACCAACGGATTAAATTGTGCAATGATATATATGTAACATACAGTTATCTATATATTATCTATATATTATCTATTCACACATAAATATGCATTAAAGATGTTTCCTCTCCTATCTCTCTTCTTTTTTCTGTTAAAGAACACATTACAGAGAAATAAATGTTATTAAATAAATGCAAAATCGTAATTCAAAATATCTTTGTCTATTACATTTATAACACCAAAGTCAAACATAAAATTACATGAATGCTAATTAGTAATGAAATAATTCATTTTATATTCTTGAAAACATGGAACAGAGATTATTGCATCATCGATAAATGAACAATAATTAGTTAAAAAAATATATATATATATATAAATAAACAATCGATATTTAAAGTAAAATATTTTATGAGCAAGTAGTTTGTTGATTTGTTTACGTAAAGATTTTATTTAAAGAAATTAACATGCTTTTATTAACGCAATCCAAATGACATCTAAATTCAAATACGTTTCAATTCCTGTAATTGATTAATTAATTTAATTAAAACATTGAAATGAATATTAAATTCCTGTTTGATTACTGAGCACACAGTACATGGACTTACACAGGCACTGTACATACACCGCATGTTTTAATTACATTTATTAAACCTGATGAAATTAGGCCTAATGATAAATTGTTTAAAAAAACGAGGCTATATAAATGTGAGGTAACTCTAATTAGTGATAATTCAGTACATAAACGCTGTTTTTATTTTAAATATTAATTGTCCAAGTGAAATAAGCCTCAGTTGGGTTTTTATTCAATCCTGTAGTGTCACTATGTGACCGCTAGAAGGCGCAACACAGTGAACGTAAATGGCGCTGCGTCATTAAGCGCGATTTCTAAACGCGGCCACACGGGGGCAGCAGCGACCCATTCACCACTTACTCTGGGACAGAGAAGAAGAAGAAGCGGAAGCGTCTCCTGGATACAGAGACAAGCCGAGCAGCCGGACAACAACTCTGGATATAAACAGTCTTTTTATTTTTATTAAACATAAATTAGTAATGCGATTAAACTGACCCTCGGTTTCTGATAGAAAAATATAAATGATGTTCTAGGAGTCATGCTGAGAAATGGCGAAGGTAATGTTAGCTAGGTTTATATCTAATGGAAGATGTTTATTCAAAGCAGTAATGATTTATTATGAAGTTTGTAAAGAGAAAACACAGGAAGTAAAAGGTGTAAATAGAAGTAGATGTGTGTGCAGGTGGGTGTGTGGTGTTTAAAATACAGAAAGTCAGTAGAGTTGGATGATATAATCTCACTGTTCACTTTCTGAAGTGAGAATATCACACTTATATATATATCACTCATAAATCCGGAGCTTTACATTTTCTCCTTGGTTTAAATAATGCACTCGTCTGGACATTAAATTAAACATCTCAAATAAATAAATAAACAAATAAATAAATAAATAAATAGAGTATCAGTAGAACCCAGAGGCTCTCAGTTTGTTAGAAGAAAATTTAATGTTGTGATACAAGGCATGTAACTTTTTAAATATAATGCACGCTCCTATGTTTTAGGTGTTCATCCTGCCTGTGTGTGTGTGTGTGTGTGTGTGTGTGTGTAGGTGAGTGATCCCCTGCAGGTGTGTCTCAGTGTGGTAGGAGCGTTGGAGTGTGTGGTGCGGCGGTGTGTGGGACCGAGCGGTGGGACTGTGATCTTCACTAAAGACACGGGAGAAACATTAATCACCAAACACGGACACCGCATCCTTACTGCGCTGCACCTGGAGCATCCTATAGCCAGGTCTCTGTCTCTCTCTCTCCCTCTCTCTCTCATACACACACACACACACACACACACACACACACACACCCCTCGTTAGAACAAACTGTCACATGGGTCTGAGTCAGTGTTATGAGTCACTGTGTAGAAACGCTGGAAGCTGTTGTACCTGCTGTAAACTCACCTGTAGAGGTAAATGTAACACAGTTACCATGTGTAATCTGTGTGATTCCCTCTTATACACAGGAAGTGTTGTCATGGCGACATTCCTGGAACCTGTCCCTCTTTTGTGTTGTCTCTGGTGCACAGCCGGTCCAAACCCATACGTTTAAACCGGACAGTACAGAGATCATCATTTACTCCGTTCGGTCTCAGAGGGGAAATTCATACTTTTGATTCATTTGCTATTTGGCTTGATTGAGTTTCACGCCAGCTGGGCCACTAGGGGGCGTGTGTGAGGGGGTGGAGTCAGAAATCTGCTCTTATTTATTGGCCAGAAGCGGTAGGGATGTTTTGTGAGAAATCACAGAGGTGTTTTGCGGGTGTGAATGTTATGTTGTCTGTAACGCGCCACTTGTCCCTGTGTTTGTTTGGCAGGACGGTGTTGGAGAGTTTGTGTGCACACGATGGCGTTACAGCAGACGGCTCCAAGTCGTTTATCCTCCTGCTGGCTGCGCTGCTGCGGGGAATCCGTGACTCTGTGCATGAGTCCTCACGCACACACCGCCGACACGCGTCCTGGAAACTGGCCAATCAGCTTCATGCGTTCTGCTGGGACGGGTTGGACGATGTCGTAGCTCACGGCGTCGTTCCTTACACCTCGTCTCTGTTCGGACCCGGCGGATGTGAGCTGGAGGGCGGAGTCTTGGCTGCGTTGGTGGGTGGATACGTCGGTGGGCGGGTCAGTCCCAGTCAGGCCGAGGTTCTCACGCCGCTGCTGTGTGAACTCTACGCGAGGCTCGGACACGGACACACGGACGGCGCGGCCATCTCGTTTATTCACTCGAACTTCTCGCAGCTGCACACGGCCGTGTCGGGACTACACAGCGCACGATCACACGTGGTGGAAGGCCTCCTCCTGGCTTGTGATTGGTCCGTTTGGAAAGAGGCAGACGGCCCGGTGAAGGCGCTGGTTGTTTTTGAGAAATTAGACACACGTGATGATGAGAGTGTGAGCATTCAGCTTCAGGACGACTGGACGGTTCACAGTGACGGCGTCGTACAGGAGAGATTAGCGACAGTCCTGCGCCTGCAGGTGAACATCGTGCTGTCGGCGGTGAAGCAGCCGGACTGTGTGCTGGTGTGGGCGTGTCTGAATAACGTCTCCGTGCTGGATTGCTGCGATCCGGAGCAGCTGGACCTGCTGTGTGAACTCTGCACTGCAGAACCGCTCACGGTGCAGCCGCCGATGCGTGTCGGGACGCTGACACACTGCCGCCGCTTTCAGCTCGGAGGACGCAGGTACGCTAACGTCGGGGTCACACACACGTCAGTGCACACACACACCCTGGTGCTGTGTGCGCCCGCTGCAGGACCGCTCGAACAGAGCGTGAGCGTGAGCCGAGGCGTGTTCTCCATGCTGCAGCATCTGAGTCAGTCTCACAGACACAACGACGTCTCGCCATGTCCTCAGGAGCAGCGTCTCACGTCCTCGCAGCGTCTCACGTCCTCGCAGCGTCTCACGTCCTCGCAGCGTCTCACGTCCTCGCAGCTCTTCTCACCATGTCCAAACCTGTGCCATTGCATTTTAAACGCTGGTGATGTCATCCCCGTGGGAGGAGCTTTTGAGTTTCTCTTCCATCACTCCTTGCTGCACAGTAACCATGGCGACCCCGAGAGCCGGAGACTCCTGGCCGAGGCCGTACTGAGCGTGCCCAGATCTCTGCACACCCACAGACCCGGAGATTTCCTTCAGCACCTCGCGCACTTCACCAGTAGACTGCTGCAGCCCCATGCAATCAGAGAGCCCGGCTCAGGGTCAGAGTTCATGTGGGGTTTGGGAGCAGATGGATCCGGGCGTGTGTGTGTAGAGCCGGTCTGTAGTAAACACCAGCTGGTGGCATCTGTGCTGCAGTGTGTGAACAGACTGCTGCGTGTGGAGACTGTCATACACACACCGAGGTCACTCGCCCTCGCAGCAGCAGAAGATGATGATGATGATGATGAAGAAGATGATGATGGAGACAGGACGTGACACCATGTGACCGATTTCCTGTAAAAGCGACCTGCACATGTCATTTAAATCATTAAAATTAACCAGGAATATGCAAATTTGGAAACGCCCCCACGTCCTCCTGTCGTCCCGAACGTTATTTAACATCAGACAAGCCTTTCAGAATATATTTCAGTGTTGCCATGACAACCACCTACTCTTCATCGCTAAAATTAGTTTGGTAGATCACTAAAGCCTCTGCAGCATGTTATCTTCTAATAATTTGCATATTACACATGATTGGTCCAAAGCTGTTATGTTTATTTAGTGACATCACAACTACTCAAACAACCATTGAAACAAACAAACAAACAAACAAACAAACAAACAAACAAACAAACAAACCCAAACGCAGCGAGGGTGCACTGCAGCTTTATTCGCTGAACAAGATGTGTTCATCGCTTTTATTTCACATTTTACTTTTCATTCCAGAAAAATGTCATTTCTTTCATATATTCATATATATATATATATATATAACACCACACTAATAAAATACTAATTCTACAGTAAAAAAGATCGACGAGTAAACTCTCTCAATTCTATCAGAGTCAGTGTAAGTGTTAAGCACAAAGTCACTGTCAGGGTTTCAGTAAGATTAACGGAACATTAATGCAGGTGTTTATTAGCTTCTACATGTTAAAATGTTCTGTGGGTTTAAAACAAACAGCTGTTATTTATTTACTTTCCTCAAACAATAAAAAGGATTATAATTAAGGCACGGTTTTAGTTTTCAGTTATATTCATGCAGCCTTGCAGTTAATACGTTGATGGTGTCTTTAGTTCCTCGGTCAGTAAATGTCCAGACGATCCCAGAAGTCACAGAAACGATCTCTGTTTCCGTGCTGAAGGTGGGACCGCAGAGTTAAATTCAGAACCGGCCATCCCTCAGCAGGGGTGTATTTAGGCCACGGTGCGAGCCTCTGGTTCCTGCAGAAGGGCGTGTGTTCTCTGCGACAGTTCGGATCTCCGGAGTGAGCGAACGCCCCCCAGTAACACACCATCTGATCGGCCAGGCGACTCTCCCGAGCCGTGAAGCTGAAGTTCGCCGCGGAAGCCGAGTCGAACAGGAACGGAAGCTCCGCCCCATGACAGGCGTGATCGTAACAGAAAGTCAGCCCCGCCCATATTCTGTGATCCGAAGGGGCGTGGTCAAATACGTACATCCACACGGCTCCACCCGTTCTCAGCGCAGAGCGAGCGGACCGCCGAGCCGGACACAGGAAGACGAAATCCGTCACGATCTGAATCAGAAAGAGAAACGATGAGCGACTGAATTACCGCTTGACGTTTACCAGAATCCAGACTGCAGTGTGAGGATTTTGCGTCTCACCTGAGACA
>NC_071284.1:535000-562500 GCF_001660625.3 Ictalurus punctatus
CCTAAATATTGAAAACAATATTTTTCATAGTGTGAACTTTTAAGGGTTAAACCATGGTGACTTACTAGCATTAAAAAACTGAGGGTTTGTTACTCATATCTTCCACATCACTAAAAGCCATCACAGGTTCCTAATGTGTTTCTGGTGATCTGTAATGGTAGTTTAATGGAATGTGTTGTTCCTAATGGTTTATTCTGATCTGTTCATGAATAAGGCTCCGTACATAACCCCTGATGTAAACAATTTACAGTGTTCGGCAGATGTTCTTATCCAGAGCGACCTACAAATGCACAGTTTAGGCTTGCTCTAGGACCCGGCGGTGGCAGCGCGGCGGTGCTGGGAGTTGAACTCACGACCTTCCGATCAGAATCACTGAGCTACTGTTTCCCTACCATTAACATTTCCATTACATGATGGAATCCATTCTAAATGTTTCTAATGGACTGTAATAAAAAAAATTAAGCACGTTATTATATTGAGCTCACTTTCGAGGCTACCATGATCCAATTTTCATGGCTTTCACACACTGTGTTTTCAAAAACGACTTCCTGCTCCGGTGCTTATTTAAAATGAACTGAGAGCAGCAGTCACTCGGGTGTTGAAGCTTACGTGATTGGTGGAGAGAGGATTACCGTATGAGGACAGGCTTCAGAGAATTCCCCCGCACAGACCTGCATGCACGCCGGCCGAGGGAACGTGGCGTCATACGGCTTCGTCCACTGAGACACGGGTTCAGGAGCGGCCCACCGTTTTGGGCCTACAGGAGGGGCTGCGTACGGGATCCCATAAAACACATGAGCTTTATCCAGAGTCAGTCCACGAACCGGACCGGACTGTGTGAGCACCACGGGACCTTCAGTGTGTGTGAGCACCACGGGACCTTCAGTGTGTGTGAGCACCACGGGACCTTCAGTGGACCCCGGCGTAACGTCTGACACTTCATCCCACACGACTCTGTTTAAGTCCACACCAGACCGACGTGTTCCTTCACCAACATAGTCATTACACTTAATGTCGTTACACTCGTTATCATCTGAGTGTTCCACATGCAGCTGAATAGAGTTAGGAATTCTAATCTCGGGTTTATTTTCAGGCCGAGGGTTTACGTCACTGAATTCAGCCTCAGAAATCTGCACGCTGTAGTGATTATTCTCCAATATGTCATTACGTGGTGTCTTCTGGAAAGTCATGCTCCTCACTCCTCCAGTCTGCGGCATGTAATACTGATTATGTGCGAAATGAGTGTGTGTGAGTCGTGAGTCCTTGCCTCTCTCTTGCCCCCCACACACCAAGTCTGGCGTCGCCATGGAAACCAGCACGAGCAAGGTTACTCCAGCGACCGATGAGCGAACCATGATGAGCTCCAGTTGATTTCACACCGACGGAAAACGAATCCTAGAGATGTGTTTCACCAACAGATGCTCTCTCTCTCTCTCTCTCTCTCTCTCTCTCTCACACACACACACACACACGCCTTCAGCTTGGCTTTACTCACGTGTTTACTCAGTTCTCAACCTCCACCTCAAGACTTTTTATTTTCCCAGAAAGTCTGAAGTCCTGCTCGCTTCTCTTCAGTCCCTAAACTGAGTGAGTGCAGCAGGACTGAACTCTGTTCGGTTCCATTAAATACCTCGTGACATCAATAACACACACACACACACACACACACACACACACACTCACACAAAGGAAGCCTTTGAGAAACAAATCAAATTTTAAGCACCGGGAGATCTTAATAAATTAGTTCAAACTACTCACATGCCTCCCATTTTAACACGTCATCCAGACGCATCTCACGTGTCGTTCTTTAATAAAGACATTTTTTAATTGTTGGTAAATTGCAGTGGTGTAAGAGAATGAGGCGGAGTTGCTGTGACCTCACTGAAGTTGATTATTTTCCTATAACTGCACATCATGAAGTGTTTTATTGCTGTTCACGTTTGTGATCGGGTCACGAACAGCGTAACACCACCTCTTTCTCACCGGTTCATCAACACACAAATATTCATCAACACACAAACACCTGTTATTATTGTGAACAGTTCGTTAACAGAGCAGCAGCTATCAGACGTAGTAATGTGTGACTGACTCATTTCTGTTCAGCATCTTCCAAAAAAACCCTTCAGTTGTAACTGGACGTTTAACAACTGTTTAAATTATTTCTCAGGATCATTAAAGCCGCAGTGTTAACAGCACTTTCTGTTAGCTAGCAGGCAACGCCATTACGATCCTGTAGCAGTGTTAATCTTTTACCAGCACATGGAAGACATTTACATTTACTCATGCAGCACATTATATTACATTTTATATGTTTTTTTACTGTGTATCCAGATGCATTTTTCATGCCCTTGTGTCCCGGTGTGCATGTGATGCCTGTTGTTGTTGTTTTTTTAAAAAAATATCCTGCACATCTTTCTACACATGCTGTAAGAGTAAGATCAGGTCAGACCGAGTAACCTCCGAAGAGAAACACACAAACACGCCACATCTCAGAGCGATTGCTCAGAAGTACAAACACGCTGCCTTTTAAGATCATGACTCATCTGTGTTCACGCTGTTCTTCCCCGCTGCCTACGGAGCGCTATACATACAGCCGTCTCCATGGGAACAGCATCATTATCATCATCCAGGGATGCATAGCCAAATGAAATAAGTAGTACACTTGTGTAAATGTTGTAGATGAACACTGCACAGTGAATACGACTCGTAATGAAACCATCAAGAGGCAACACTCACACATCAGGAAATATATACAGAGTTGTGTTTATTTATTTATTTATTTTTTAATTGTATTCATATGAAAGGTGAAAAGATTATTTATAAGAATATTATAATGATATGACAGTGTATGAGAATATGATGCAGGGTAGCACCAGTCCTACACAGCAGGGATTTACGCCACGTCAGCTCCCTGTCACGCTTACAAATAATAATAAAATTAATCATTGTAATAATAATCGTATCGATCTAAGTCATGACTAAAATGGAATTCGGTTTATCGTGTGATTTCAGTGCATCGCATAAACGTAAAGAAACCAGAACGATCCAGCCAGGAGCTGCAGTTTAGAGCCGATCAGCCAATCAGAGAGCGCCTGAGCCGAACCGCCGGGGCCGAGATCCCACCCCGGTATCCAGTCATATTCTGCAGCGAGAGATATTTAGAGTTAGAAAACAATCATTCTAAAATAAAAAGGTGAAAGTGAGAGGAATCTGAGATGAGAGGAAGCGTTATTTATAAGCGGAGAGAGGCAGCGGGGGTTATTAGAGTGTTATTAGTGTGCGGGTTGGAGAGCCGTGTCTGTTATACCGAGGAGTTCATTTGGAACATGAATCATCATCATACATACTTTTAACTTGGTCTCGGTTTGGATCAGCTGTTGAAAAGATGAGTGTACACACATTTGACACTTTTTTTTTTTTTAAATGTTTGTGATAATGAGCCTAAATAATGTGAGAACATTGTGCTGTTGTTCTTACTGCAAAGCTTGTCTCTGCATTTCTCCACGCCACACTTGCTGCAGGCCAGACCCACGATATACGGCGTGAACCCGAACATGTTTCCACTGGGACACAAGACAATAAAATACCGATATAATCATTAAAACCCCAGCTGAAATACAGAAAAGTCACATTACAGCAGAGTAAATCCAGATGTAGTGGATTAGTGCTGCATTTCAGGATGAGACCTGAACATCTTTACTCACGCGTCACCGTAATTACACACAAAAATGGTCGACTCGGGATGATTGGAGAAGTTTTCGATTCCTCTGGAACAGACGTTAACGGCACAGCCCAGTTTATAACTTGTCGCCCACATCAACTGAAACACACGAAGGAAACAGAAAGATATATCAGTATTACTAATCATTCTGTAAGGAGGAGTGTGTTTATGTAACGTGTAGGGAAGGAGTCTCCAGTGTCAGCGCTGTGTAACAGTCAGAGGTGACGCTGTGACTTTCAGTTTCCCCACACCTTCATCTCAGAGTTTACACTCCTCTACTGTTTCTCACTCACACACACACACACACACACACACACACACACACACACACACACACACACACACACACACACACACACACACACTGAGATTATTATCTTATTAACCTGAAGAGAGAGAATAAAGAGAGAATAAAGAGAGAGAATAAAGAGAGAGAATAAAGAGAGAGAATAAAGAGGGAATAGAGAGAGAGAATAGAGAGAGAATAGAGAGAGAGAATAGAGAGAGAATAGAGAGAGAGAATAGAGAGAGAATAGAGAGAGAGAATAGAGAGAGAGAATAGAGAGAATAAAGAGAGAGAATAGAGAGAGAATAGAGAGAGAATAAAGAGAGAGAATAAAGAGGGAATAGAGAGAGAGAATAGAGAGAATAGAGAGAGAATAGAGAGAATAAAGAGAGAGAATAGAGAGAGAGAATAAAGAGAGAATAAAGAGAGAGAATAGAGAGAGAGAATAGAGAGAGAGAATAGAGAGAGAGAATAGAGAGAGAGAGAATAGAGAGAGAATAAAGAGAGAGAATAAAGAGAGAGAAGAGAGAGAGAGAATAGAGAGAGAGAGAATAGAGAGAGAATAGAGAGAGAATAAAGAGAGAGAATAAAGAGAGAGAATAAAGAGGGAATAGAGAGAGGGATGGTGAGGGAACGAGAGTTTATAGCTGCTATAACATAAATGACAACAGGAACTAATTTGTTTCAACGGCATTCCACAACATTAAATGTAACTATAAACGGATAAAAAGTATGATGTGTTGTTATTCACTAAATAAAAACTTGTAATTGTTGGCAAATTGCTGTCGTATAAGATGAATCAATCACATAGGGACGTGCTGTGAGTCATTTGAGTCTGTTCATTTGAAGGATTTCATTAGATTGCTTCACCATTTATTCAGTCGCACAAATCAGAAGACAAACAGCTTAAACAAAGTAAACAAATAAACAAAATTCCTTGATATTTCTGACCTTCTGTACTGGAGAGGAGTGAATCTCTGCCATGACCAAAAGATTTGGAGATTCAAACACTAAACCGTTGAATGATAAAGGAGTGAATCTCAATCATGACCATTAGATTCACTGAGTCAGACAGTGATCTGCTGAATACATGAGGAGCAAATCTTATAACTGTCATGTCTGAAGGATTCACTGACTCAAGGTGCACAGAATTAGATTCACACACACACACACACACACACACACACACACACACACACACACACACAAGCGCAAATACACTGATGTGAATGAAAGGAATGCATGTCAGTAACCAGTACTGATTCATTCACCTTAGTGACTCCTTCAAAAAGACTGAATCATTTGTGAATGATACATATTGACTCCACATGAATAAACTGCATCGTTTAATATAAATTCTGTATTACAACACACACACACACACACACACACACACACACACACACACACACACAAAATGGTAACTGACCTGTGTATAATGCCCACACACTCTAGCACAGCTGTTGTTCCCAACTGTGTAATCAGCACCCTCTTTATTCCAGCTGTTGACTGCTGACTCGACTGTAAAGGCTGAGTATGGAGCCCCGAGCCAGATGTTCTCTCCGACATGCCGGAACTCCGGGTGAGCCCTTTTCTCCTGCTTCAGCACAGGATTATGGGATGCCCTGCAATGTCTCGCCCAGGACCGAGCACCTCTTGCAAGTGCATCATCCCAGGACTGAACCGAATCACACACACACACACACACACACACACACACACATTGCAACCATTATAATTTTGTCATATCCAGAAGAGGCTGTCTTTCAAACATAAACACACACCAGTACAAGGTTTTATTTTCGGCTCCACTTCAGATTATCTGCTGTTAAATCTTTTAAAGTGAATCATTTAGTATTTTTGTAGACGCGAGCGCAACAGCACCACCAACAGGTGGTGATAAAAACACACAGGATGGTGTGAAGAAGCGAGACGCGAGGCTGGGGCTGATTCTTTCTCACCCAGACTGTAGATTCATGCAGCCAATCAGTGACAGTTGTGTCAGGTGATTACACAGAAGGACACGCCCCCTAGATCTGATCTCCATTTACTCTGATATTTTTCACACACATCAGTAACACGTCATCAGCAGTGAGTGAGAAGGAGCAGGTGAGATACAGTCACGGGTCTGATCAACGCCACCGAGGACGGTGCTTACTCTTCATACTTTTACCCAGAATGCATTTGGGGGAGAAGAGAAAGTAAAAGGAGACTAAACACACTCACACACACTCACACACACACACACACACACACACACACACGCACACACGCACACACGCGCACACACATGCACACACATGCACACACGCGCACACACACGCACACACAGACACACAGACACACAGACACACACACATGCACACACGCGCACACATACACATACACATACACACACACACACACGACTCACTATCTGAGTTATGATGTAATATTTAGTAGTGAATTTGTTTGAGCTTTTTTGTGATTTGTGCACAAACCCTTTTGCGTCTCGTTCTCGTTCAGGATCTTAAACTATTTCCTGCTATTAACAAGAAGAAAAAAAAGAACATGATGCGAAAGAAATTTTCTCAAAAGAAATTTTACCCAGATCGATAGCTAAATAAAATGGACAAATTTCCCATGACTCCATGTAATGAACGCACTCGTGTTGTATTAAAGTCGGATAGTTTAGAAGTGGTCGGTGAAGTGTGTGTTTAATCCTGTCCTGGTTTCTGAAGGGAGACTCCACGTCTCAGTGCAGGAAACCTCTCCCTAATAACCACACACACATTAGATAAGCACTATTATAACTATAAAAATAACCTGCTGAAAGGACACAATGGGGAAAATCTGTGCTCCTACAACAGCACACGCCCTTCATTTAAAACCTCTTTCCATCATCTAACTGATGTCATGGAATTTATTTATAGCATTAAACACACTGGCAGCGTGTCTGTTCTGTCTGTGTACTGTACTGTCTGTGTACTGTCTTTACTGTCTGTACTGTCTGTGTACTGTACTGTCTGTGTACTGTACTTTCTGTACTCTCTTTACTGTCTGTGTTCTGTCTGTGTACTGTCTTTACTATCTGTGTACTATCTGTGTAGTGTACTGTTTGTGTACTGTACTGTTTGTGTACTGTCTGTACTGTCTGTGTCTTGTACTGTCTGTACTGTCTGTGTACTGTACTGTTTGTGTACTGTCTGTACTGTCTGTGTCTTGTACTGTCTATACTGTCTGTGTACTGTACTGTTTGTGTACTGTCTGTACTGTCTGTGTCTTGTACTGTCTGTACTGTCTGTGTAGTGTACTGTTTGTGTACTGTCTGTGTACTGTACTGTCTGTGTACTGTCTGTGTACAGTCTGTGTACTGTACTGTCTGTGTTCTATCTGTATACTGTTTGTGTATGTACTGTCTGTGTACTGCCTGTGTACTGTACTGTCTGTATACTGTCTGTGTACTGTACTGTCTGGACTGTCTGTGCACTGTACTGTCTGTGTACTGTCTGTACTGTCTGTGTCTTGTACTGTCTGTACTGTCTGTGTAGTGTACTGTTTGTGTACTGTCTGTGTACTGTACTGTCTGTGTACTGTCTGTGTACAGTCTGTGTACTGTACTGTCTGTGTTCTATCTGTATACTGTTTGTGTATGTACTGTCTGTGTACTGCCTGTGTACTGTACTGTCTGTATACTGTCTGTGTACTGTACTGTCTGGACTGTCTGTGCACTGTACTGTCTGTGTACTGTCTGTACTGTCTGTGTACTGTCTGTACTGTCTGTGTCTTGTACTGTCTGTACTGTCTGTGTAGTGTACTGTTTGTGTACTGTCTGTGTACTGTACTGTCTGTGTTCTATCTGTATACTGTTTGTGTACTGTACTGTCTGTATACTGTCTGTGTACTGTCTGTGTACTGTACTGTCTGTGTACTGTCTGTACTGTCTGTACTGTCTCTGCACTGTACTGTCTGTGTACTGTACTGTCTGTGTACTGTCTGTACTGTCTGTACTGTCTCTGCACTGTACTGTCTGTGTACTGTACTGTCTGTGCACTGTACTGTCTGTGTACTCTACTGTCTGTGTACTGTCTGTACTGTACTGTCTGAAACGTAGACTGGGCTTCAGTGATGAACAGGTGTGGAATGAGTTGAACTAATGATTTATAAACTGTAATCCTACTGCACACAGAAATAAATCATTCAAAAGTAATATTTTAACACATGACATCATTAGCTAATGTGTGGTGAGTCAGACTAAAACAGTTGGATGATGTAATACTGACACTGATGATTTTATTCAACATTAGACTAAAGTGTTTACTTCAAAGCATCGTCTGAGAAATATTCAATAATTTAACTCGGTTTATTAATAAATATGAAAATATAGAAACTTTATATTTCTCAGTGTTTTAATGGTGCTGTGTTCATCTGAAACTGAGAGAATAAACAGAACACACACACACACACATACACAAACGGTGAAGATGAACCACTCTCTCTCTCTCTGTCTCTTTCTCTCTGTTTTATCTGTCTGTCTGTCTCTCTGTCTGTCTCTCTCTCTCTCTCATTCTCACAGTCTTTTTCAGGAAAACACAAATGCATGATTATTCTTATCTTAATGGCTCTAAGATGAGCTCTTTTTTTTTCATCAGAGACATGTTTGTTTATCTGTCTGTAATGTGCATCCTGTCACACACTCTTTTTCTTGTTGCTGAAATGTTCCATGTTCTACTGTAAAAGCCACTCCAGAAATGAGACAATAATTGGCCGTATAATTATTCTAATCTAAAAGGTTATAATAAAGACACATTTAGTGACTGAACATCACGCAAACACACTGTGGCGAAGACGATAAACAAGATTTCAGCGCGCGAGACTGCGCGTGTTTATTGTTCAGTCTGTAAGTGCAGGAGCAGTGACGCGTTTTTATCTTCCAGAAAATAATTTATCAACAGACACCACAGTGAACAGAGGCTCATCTAAACAGGTATAATGTAATTCTGAGGACACGCTCACACACACACACACACGCACACACACACACACACACACACACACACACGGGCGCGCGCGCGCAGTCTTACCATGGAGCGCATGTTGGCGGCGGGCGGCTGAGCTCCTGAGCGGTACACGTTATGCGCCTGCACGCACCTGCGGATGAAGTCGGGCTCACCGATGTCCGGCAGCATGAACGCGCGCGCACCAGAAGGACCAGGCAGGAGGACAGAGATCCACAGGAGCGCACAGGTGAGCAGATCCATGATCAGAGAGAACAGGCTGAGATTCTCCTGGACTGAGGAGTGTGTGAGTGTGTGAGAGCATTAATGCAGCCTGAGTACAGCGAGTACTGATGAGTCGCGCGCGCGTCGTGCTGTGGGCAAGCCACAAACCCACCCACTACATCACGACCGCCATCATCATCACCATCATCATCATCATCATCATCACCTCTGTTCATTTTAGTATTGTTTACTTATTAATATGCAAAATATATATATATATATATATATATATATATATATATATATATATATATATATATATATATATATAATTATAATATACCTGCATAATCTCTGTGATGTATCTACAGTCTCATGTGCCTGCTGGAAAAGTTCCAAAGTGCAAACGTGTCTCACATCACTGCTCTAACATCTATAATAATAATAATAATCATAATAATAATAATAATAATAATAATAATAATAATAATAATAATAATAATAAAAGGCTAGGAAGACAAAAGAATGTCTACGCAAAGTTTAGGCATATTATTTTGTCATATTTTCAAAATACGTAAATTGATTTATTTGAGTGTTTTCAAAACAATAAACAAGCTAATAAGTTAATAAGTAAATAAAATTCACACTAAAATGCAGAATGAATGTCTATGGCATCGACACATCTATTTATTTAGATTGTTTTAAATCAAGAGCTAAATAATGAACCTAAAAAAGCCGCGTGCAGGGAGAGCTGTGCAGAAGAGGCACAGGCCGAACCCCCACCCCTCAGAGAGGTGTATATCGACTTCAGAACACACACATTTATTCATTTGATTGTTTACAAAACAATAAACAAACAAGCGCAGAGATGTAATGCTAAATATTAAAATTGCATGTCCACAACATATTTATTTGTTTATTTTGTTTGTTTATTGTTTTATTCCTCCCACATATTTACAGCTTAGTCAAAAGTGACACTTACTCTCACACGAGCTGGAGCTGGTCTTGCGGACTTCATTACCCGAAAGACCTTTCGGTGATGCCATTTCTGGTCACGCGTGTCTTGTTGGCGAGGAACTTCATAGCAACGCAGGAACGCTTTGGGTTTTCCTGCCTCTGAGCCGCAGTTTAAACTCCAGCCATGAATCGGAGATTAAAAGCGACAAGGAACCTCACACGAGTCAGAGATGGGGACAGACTGGTGACAGTTTCATTTTTACTTAAAATAACTAAATATATGCATGTTTATAAACCCCCAAGCAGACCAGCTGAGTGTGTTACCTGTTGTGTTTTTATCTAAAGAGAGCAATACGCGCTCCATCCCGCGGGCCGCGTCCGGAAGAGTAAGACATCTGACACTAAGTACACTTCCGGTGCGTCATTAACGATTTTATTCATGAGATCCACACTGTTCTGTTTTTATACAGAGTTCCGGTTCTGGATCTGGACAGACTGAGGGACAGAGAAGATGAGGTGAGGAAATCATTCATAGTAAACTCTCAAACTATTTATACTACTACAACACTTTCCCTTTTAAATCCAACATATCACAGTGCTTTAGACACAAGATTAAAAGTGAGATCATGTATAAAACAACCCACAATCATGAAGAAGACAATGATAAAAGAGCTTGAACAAAAGAAACGATTTTTTTTTTTAAAAAGTGCAAAACAAACAATTACAGAGAAAATAAATCGTTCTACAGCAATAAATAATAACATTAATAAAACAATCCACAGTCAATAAACCACTAATTAATGAATCACTACATGCACACAGAAATAAAACAGGCGCGTGATGTCTGTGTAAAGTTAATCAAATTCATCGTCTTCCCAAAATCTCCCGAGGATGCTGGTGTTATTCCGGTGGCGGGAAAAGCGTCCGCCGTGCTGTCGGCCCTGAGCTGGGGTTCAGCTTCCCCCTCGAACACACTGCAGGTAATCAGCTCATTACCAACTTCATTTATTTACATCCATTCAATTCAGCTGTATTTATATAACTCTTAGCAATGGACACAAACTTCCCCAAAGCAGCTTCACAGAAACCTGGATATAAAAATGACATTTCACTGTACGTTAATCGCTAATGAGCAAGCCAGAGGCGCTGGTGGTGAGGAGTGATGGGGAAGAAAGGTTTTAAAGTGTTTATATAAAGTGTTATGAATACTTTTTGCGCTGCACAGAACGATATTTAGTTGTAAGCTGCTATGTTGTAATGTTTAAAGACTTGAATAACAACAGCAAAACATCATAATGTATTGTAAATAAGACATAAAAAATAAAGAATTAAGATGAAGTAATACTAGCACATGCATACTAATACTGAGATGTATAAAAGTACTTTAAAAACACAAACAGTTATAAATCGCTAAATAAAGCTGCGAGCAGTGAGTCAGGGGTCCAGGCACTGTAGTGATGGCTGTGATGGACTTTTCCGATGACCAGAGACCCATTCGATTGGTTCTGTTAAGAGCGTGTGATCTGTGTGAGGGATACGAGGATGATGGATTCCTGAACAAGCATCTACTGTATCACGAAAGTTTCTCACTGATTTTACATTATACTTTAAACAATAGTGCTTCCGGTACGTTTGTAATTATATTAGTGGCAAAAAGGGGTGTGCTGAGTAATAATAGATACATTATTAGAAAATGTACAAGTCTTAAAGGTTCTTCGGAGGTTCCCCCCAGAACCGTTTTCTCCAATCAGACAATGAATCACTTTCTTTTGGGTTCTACGTAAAATCTTTAAGTGGTACTTCAGTTGAACAACCAAAGAACCTTCAGAACTCCAATTTTTTATAGAGTGTACCATGTTCCAGATATGTGGAACATAAACAAAAGATTTCCTTCTTTTTCTTGGGATATTTATTTAAGTCCGATGTTGATAACTGAAACACACCCTTACGGAAATTCCCACTTAATTCCAAAGAAAATATCCAATCTGACATTTTGCAGGAAATTAATAATACAGTACTTCTGGAAGTTTGTGGTTCTCCATCGGAATGTGATCTGATTTCTGTAATGGATTTGGCGTTAATGTGAACTTTACATTAATACATACATTACATTCTGCTGTTTTATGCAGTGAATCTCATTAGGGAGTCTCGTTATGTCCACATCGTCCCCATCTCAGTATTCCGGTGTGTTTTCTACAGGAATGGGATGTTGGGACAGCGGCCACGCAGGAAGGACGTGTCTCAGTGTTGGCATCTCCTCAGTACAGCTACAGAGACCTGACCATCAGATCACCCAGCAATCACAAAGCAAACATGGAACCACGTCATGAGCTCCATCAGACACAAACTGACACGAGCCACGCCCGACCGAGGAAGTCGGAAGCCGTGAGTCATTACCACTCGAGTCACACTCGCTGTAAAACCTGGGACATTCTGATGCTAGGCTACAGTTTATTACTCTGGTGCTCAGGGTGCATCTTTAAAGCTTCAATGTAGAACTTAGAACTGGCTTTCTATCTGAATGGGTTCTGTGTAGATTTTCAGGAGGCTGAGATGCCTTCATTATCCAGTGAAGCATTAAAGCATGTTTCTAAAGAGTGTATTAAGTACTGATATAACTAAATGTTAAACACCTGGCATGGTCTTGGTTAAGGGTTCTTTACATTGGTTTGAGTTGGGTGAAGTTGGTTGGAGTTGGGTTGATTTGGGCTGATTTGGGTTGATGTGGGTGGAGTTGGATGGATGTGGGTTGATTTGGGTGGATGTGGGTGGAGTTGGATGGATGTGGGTGGAGTTGGATGGATGTGGGTGGAGTTGGGTTGATGTGTGTGTAGTTGGATGGATGTGGGTGGAGTTGGGTTGATGTGTGTGGAGTTGGGTTGATGTGTGTGGAGTTGGGTTGATGTGGGTGGAGTTGGATGGATGTGGGTGGAGTTGGGTTGATGTGGGTGGAGTTGGATTGATGTGGGTGGAGTTCGGTTGATGTGGGTGGAGTTGGGTTGATGTGGGTGGAGTTGGATGGATGTGGGTGGAGTTGGGTTGATGTGGGTGGAGTTGGATGGATGTGGGTGGAGTTGGATGGATGTGGGTGGAGTTGGGTTGATGTGGGTTGATTTGGGTGGATGTGTGTGGAGTTGGATGGATGTGGGTGGAGTTGGGTTGATGTGGGTGGAGTTGGATGGATGTGGGTGGAGTTGGGTTGATGTGGGCTGATTTGGGTGGATGTGGGTGGAGTTGGATGGATGTGGGTGGAGTTGGATGGATGTGGGTGGAGTTGGATGGATGTGGGTGGAGTTGGGTTGATGTGGGTGGAGTTGGATGGATGTGGGTGGAGTTGGATGGATGTGGGTGGAGTTGGATGGATGTGGGTGGAGTTGGGTTGATGTGTGTGGAGTTGGATGGATGTGGGTGGAGTTGGGTTGATGTGTGTGGAGTTGGGTTGATGTGGGTGGAGTTGGATGGATGTGGGTGGAGTTGGATGGATGTGGGTGGAGTTGGGTTGATGTGGGTGGAGTTGGATGGATGTGGGTGGAGTTGGGTTGATGTGTGTGGAGTTGGATGGATGTGGGTGGAGTTGGGTTGATGTGGGTGGAGTTGGATGGATGTGGGTGGAGTTGGATGGATGTGGGTGGAGTTGGGTTGATGTGGGTGGAGTTGGATGGATGTGGGTGGAGTTGGGTTGATGTGTGTGGAGTTGGATGGATGTGGGTGGAGTTGGATGGATGTGGGTGGAGTTGGGTTGATGTGGGTGGAGTTGGATGGATGTGGGTGGAGTTGGGTTGATGTGTGTGGAGTTGGATGGATGTGTGTGTAGTTGGATGGATGTGGGTGGAGTTGGGTGGATGTGGGTGGAGTTGGATGGATGTGGGTGGAGTTGGGTTGATGTGTGTGGAGTTGGATGGATGTGGGTGGAGTTGGATGGATGTGGGTGGAGTTGGGTTGATGTGGGTGGAGTTGGATGGATGTGGGTGGAGTTGGGTGGATGTGTGTGGAGTTGGGTGGATGTGTGTGGAGTTGGATGGATGTGGGTGGAGTTGGGTGGATGTGTGTGTAGTTGGATGGATGTGGGTGGAGTTGGGTGGATGTGGGTGGAGTTGGATGGATGTGGGTGGAGTTGGGTTGATGTGGGTGGAGTTGGATGGGTGGAGTTGGATGGATGTGGGTGGAGTTGGATGGATGTGGGTGGAGTTGGGTTGATGTGTGTGTAGTTGGATGGATGTGGGTGGAGTTGGGTGGATGTGGGTGGATTCGGGTCGACCTGTGTGTATGTAGAGATTAATGGTGTGTTTGTAGGAGGGTGTGACGATGGAGAGGAGACGGCAGGCTGTGATGGAGCAGGTGATGGTGGACCAGCTCTCCAGGTGAAAGTCTTTACTCTGTTTTCTCTAATCAGTGCATGAATAAATAAAAGAGGAGATCAGACGCTGCAGCGTCGTGAGTTCCAGTTTAAATAAGAAACGTGTCAGAAGGTAAAATTACAGGCACGAGTCAGTCACCGCTGTAATGTGTTTGTGCTCAGAGCCGTCATCAGCGACCCGGAACAGAACTCCGCAAACTCAGAGAACATTTCGGCTCGTCACAAGAGAACTTTACACCACACCATGTAAGACACGCACTCACACACACACACACACTCACACACTTTACTGTTGAAATTAATATTTGACATTCCTTATGAGCTGCTTTTTATGGAAAAGGGGTGGGGTTGTTTCTGGACCAGAAAAGTGGGTTAGGGACTTACAGTGTGTGTGTGTGTGTGTGTGTGTGTGTGTGTGTGTGTGTGTGTGTGTGTGTGTGTGTGTAGGGTGAAAACTCCGAAATCTTTAACAGAGAACCTCCTCTCCTACAAACTCTGCTTTTATGCCAGAATTTTATCACGGTATGTGTAAACAGATCAGATTTATAAAACTTACCAACATTTTTGTGTCATTTTTTAACTTGACTGAAATACTGACTCTGTGAAGTGTGTGTTTAATACGTCCTCAGTCCTCCCTCCTCCCTCCTCCCTCCTCCCTCCTCCCTCGGGGGAACACTTAACGGTTCTATGTAGAACTCCAAGCAGCACAATTTTTCAAAATTTATGAACCCTCAACTTCAAATTAACCATTAAAGGAATAATGTGTGCGTGTGTGTGTGTGTGTGTGTAAGATGTGGGCGTGAGGCCTGTCGAGAGCTGATTGGCTTCTACTTCACATGTGATCAGACACTAACGGTGTACGAGTATCGCAGTTTTGGGAAGAACAGGTAAGAACCGATCACACACTCAGCAGTGTGTGTGGACTGTGTGTGTTTATTACAGGTGTAGTAACTGAGCTGTGTGTTTATTACAGGTGTAGTAACTGAGCTGTGTGTTTATTACAGGTGTAGTAACTGAGCTGTGTGTGTTTATTACAGGTGTAGTAACTGAGCTGTGTGTTTATTACAGGTGTAGTAACTGAGCTGTGTGTGTTTATTACAGGTGTAGTAACTGAGCTGTGTGTTTATTACAGGTGTAGTAACTGAGCTGTGTGTTTATTACAGGTGTAGTAACTGAGCTGTGTGTTTATTACAGGTGTAGTAACTGAGCTGTGTGTTTATTACAGGTGTAGTAACTGAGCTGTGTGTTTATTACAGGTGTAGTAACTGAGCTGTGTGTGTTTATTACAGGTGTAGTAACTGAGCTGTGTGTTTATTACAGGTGTAACGCACTGCCATTTATTGTGCGTGGGGTTTATAGGACTCGGGGAAGACCATACTGTCTCTCTGACATCTCACAGGTACCAAAAACCTGCTGTTCAAACACACACACACACACACACACACACACACACACACACACACATTCTTAAGTCCTGCCTGTATTATTCAGGGTGCAAATCTGCGCTTCAGTACAGACGGACCCCACGTCCCCGAGAACCTGAGACAGCGGCCATATCTGACTCTCAGAGTTACTGATGTGGACGAAGAGGCCAAGAGTTTACTACTGTACACACACACACACACACACACACACACACACACACACACACACACACATCAAAGACACAAAATATTTAATTTAAGTATAAATATTCAATTTGAACCCTTTTTAAAACTGATATACAAACATCACATTCTGTAGTACTTCATTTTTTTGATGAAAAATTAATGTTTTTAAATCTTTTTTTAACCGAGTTAAAAATGCTGAAGTCATAAAATAAACATCTAAGATCGAATTAGTATTACAAATGATTAGTGTGCCTTTTGCACAGTGCTGTATACGGTGTATTAATGAAACATACACACAGACTTTTAGCTCATCTCTCGATCTCACAGAGTCCAGTTTGGAGAAACTGAACCTCATCTTTCTGCCGAGGAAACGAGTGATCGGAAAACTCTAACGGCAGTTCAAGGTTAATATTTATCTACTGCACTCATTTACACTTTTCACTCTAATCTCTAATCGCTCTGTAAAATTTAACTCCTCTCCCTTCACTGAGAAAAGAACAGACTCACTGAGAAAGTGTAAATGCAGCGGTTTGTGTAAGGTGTAAAATCCTGGAGTAGAAGAGAGAGGTGGAAAGTGTAAAGTCCTGGAGTAGAAGAGAGAGGTGGAAAGTGTAAAGTCCTGGAGTAGAAGAGAGAGGTGGAAAGTGTAAAGTCCTGGAGTAGAACAGAGAGGTGGAAAGTGTAAAGTCCTGGAGTAGAAGAGAGAGGTGGAAAGTGTAAAGTCCTGGAGTAGAAGAGAGAGGTGGAAAGTGTAAAATCCTGGAGTAGAACAGAGAGGTGGAAAGTGTAAAGTCCTGGAGTAGAAGAGAGAGGTGGAAAGTGTAAAGTCCTGGAGTAGAAGAGAGAGGTGGAAAGTGTAAAGTCCTGGAGTAGAAGAGAGAGGTGGAAAGTGTAAAATCCCTGGGAAGATTTTCCTACCACAAACTCTTCCCTCTGAAAAAGTAGCTCCGCCTCTGAAAGGAGCGATTCCACATGTTTACAGCTCCATTTATACACAAACACCTTCAACTGAACACTTCATGAAGGAGTTCAGCAGCTGCTCGTACACCTCCATTCTCACGAAGTCTGGACTAAACACAGTTTCTCAGATGTTTATTTATTTACATTTTCCCCAGAAATGAATGAATGAATTTACTGAGTAGTATTTTATTGATTTTTTGCCGGATTCTAGCGTCTGTACGTGAGAGGTTGAAGGGTCGCGCTGTCCGAGCCCTGGTTGGTTTAGGGAGGAGGCTGCAGAGTTTAGATGTGAAGCAGAACGGCATTGTGGGTAAAGAACAGCTCAGAGAGTGTCTGATGGAGGAGCTGAGTCTCAGCGGACAGGTGCAGTAATCACTAATCACTTCTTCTAAAAAGAACAGTGTGATGTTGATAATGATCATGAGTTGAACGCATGTGGAATTATTCATTTTGATCATTAAAAAAAACATACAGTAAAGTTGCACGTGTAAAATTACACACATTAAAGTGACACAGGATCGAAACGATAGAAACAGCACAACATACGCAAAATACCAATAAACATAATAAACAACTAAACCTGGGCCAAAACTAACCCCACTATATAACCTAACCCAACAACAACAACAACAACCCCAAAACTAACCCCACTATATAACCTAACCCAACAACAACCCCAAAACTAACCCCACTATATAACCTAACCCAACAACAACCCCAAAACTAACCCCACTATATAACTTAAACCCAACAACAACAACAACAACAACAACAACCCCAAAACTGAACCCAGGCCAAAATGAAATCCAAGTCAAAACGAACATAAACCAAATTAAGACAACATGATAAAAACATTTATCTTTAACAATTATATTTATACAATTAAGACTAATAACCCTCATTAACTCTTATAAAACTTTTTATATCATGTAAAATATTATTTTCCGCAGTTGAGACGAAGCGGATTTAGTTCCTGAAACGTAATTTTTTTATGTTTTAAGTTGACGTAAACTTTATTTTTGGCTCATGTGAGTGTATAAGGACAGTGGTGCTGAAGGAGAGTTGCTGTGCGTGTGTGTAGAGGTGTGTGTAGAGGTGTGTGTGTAGAGGTGCGTGTAGAGGTGTGTTAATGTTGTGTTTGAGCTTGTGTAGCTGTGTTCAGGAGGTGGAGGCGGTGTGGAGGGTTGTGGGCCTCCAGAGAGAGCGCATGGTGGACTACGCTGAGGCGATGTGTGCTGTGACCGGAGACATGAACGAGAGCAGAAAAGCTGTGTTTATAAAGGTCACAGAGCTCGGAACTCCACAAACACAACTTTTAACACTTTAATACTTTAATACTTTAATACTTAATGCTTTTTTCACTTTAACACTCGAGACGGATATCAGATGGATGTTTGAGATTTTCTGTTTCTCTGTTTTCAGGTTTATAATAAACTCGACCCAAATAAAACGGGTTCCGTTTCTCTGACTGACATTGAGAAATTTTACTGTGTTAATCATCAGCTGCAGCGCCCTGAGCACGGTGAGAAACTACACAACTACACTTCTCTATTAATAACCTTTATAGTCATCATTACAGTTATAGGATGTTTCAAGGAATGCGTCTTTTTAGTCATTTTAGCGCCCTCTACTGCCGGTGAGGTGAAATGCAATTACTTAAAAAATGTATAAAATAAAAACGATTATTATTATTATTATTATTATTATTATTATTATTATTATTATGATTATTTCTGCTGCTATTATTTATTTATTTATTTATTATTGAAGAAAAAGAGGCGGAGCTCTGTCTCAGCTGGGGGTGGAGCTAAAATGTAAACAGCTTTAAACAGTTAGCCAGATCTCATGCCAGTATTATTTATATATATATATATATATATATATATATATATATATATATATATATGTTATACCATATATCATCAAAATGTCTAACATTAATAGATTAGTTCCAGTGCAGCTCTTATTGTTATATTGAAGAATATGAGTTATTGAGTTATTAAGTGATCGGTACAATGACAGATGTTCGAGTAATTCTTTATATTCGGCTGTTTGCAGGAGCAGAATTAGACTTCCTCACGTGTGTACGGGACGCAGGAAGGGTCACTAAACACGTGTCTTATGCAGAGTTTCAGGACTATTACGAGGGACTGAGCATCGAAATCCCCAATGACCAGGTTTACATCAACATCCTGAGGAGCACCTGGAATATCTGAGAGTGTGTGTGTGTGTGTGTGTGTGTGTGTGTGTGTGTGTGAATACTATACTGATTTACTGTATATTCATTTAAAGTAAAAAAAAAATAATTCACTAATCATATTCTTATTTTTATGTTATTAAACCTACTGAGACATTTGTTTTACAAAAAACCTTTTGATCAAACGACTCTTCTGTTCCTTGATGGAGGAAAAGAGATCTCAATAAACATCATTTATGCTACGCTTTATATTTACATATGCATCAATTTTCTAAATGATAAATATAAGTAGGAAGATAAAAGTGATATTACGTGTAAACTATGTAAAATATTTATTGCAGTATTTATCACATTATTTAAAGATGTTCGGTCATACAGCAGTTTGGTTGTTTTACTGAAGACTGAGAAAGTGTTTAAATGTCTGAAATTGACACTACTTAAGTGTAATAACTTTATTAATAGTGATTTATCCTGTAACGACATTAGAAGATCGCGAGCCCCTGGTTACGCGTTACAGATCCCTGACCCTGAACCTGACCCTGACCCTGACCCTGACCCTGAACCTGACCCTGAACCTGACCCTGACCCTGACCCTGACCCTGTGGGAACTGGGTGTAAGAAATGTAAAAATAATTTAAAAATCAAGGACAGTCAGTGGAATATTTGACTAATTGTCAAATTCAACTCCACCCACATCCACCCAAATCAACCCACATCAACCCAACTCCACCCACATCAACCCAACTCCACCCACATCCATCCAACTCCACCCACATTACGATACTGAACTATTCTTCTGCCATATTTATACTTTACTTAAGTGTTATTGAGACTGATCACTTGTACTCTTACTTAATTACATTCCCAAGAAAAGAAACATATCTTTATTCCTTATGTTTTTATTTAGACCTTCAAAGGTCTCTCAGTAAAATACTTCAGTATCCCGGAGTACGTGAAGACTCGTATAAAACAAGGCGTCTCTCTTACCTCCATCGAAGACATATTTAAGTGAGTTAACCTGTTCTATTGGCTAATGTCAGGTTACACTAGCGCTGCTTCCAGGAACTGGAATAGAGGATATTTTATTTGGGAGTAATTCATTAATTATGAGTTAATCCAGCATCTGAGCAGCAAACTTACAGAGACTGATGTGTTCAGTTAAAACAGTGTAGCTGCTTTCAAACAAATACTTAAATAAGTTTTAAATAGGTACTCAAAGTTACTTTTCACATGAAAACATGACATTAACTTCATTTCACGTAGTGGTCCACGTGTGTTAATTAATCTTCCAGGACACGATCAGGTCAGCGTCGCTTTAAACACAGCTACTAAACATAACACTTCATATAATTATTCAGGTAATAAACTTTATTATTTAATACGTGTTCAATACAAAAATGACAATGGGAAAAGTGTGTGCTGTTAACATTTACATTCACGTTCCTTTAATGAACATAAACTCAACACCAGGAATGTTAACATCCTAACAATGTCCATTAAAACGTCTTCATTATTTGCTTAAATATCACTACAGACCCCTGAATTCCATCAGAACTTCAATTAAATCCTCATGAATTAGAATAAATTACATGTCCACCCCAGAGTTGATTACTTTCCTACAACAGCACGTTCCCACGTGTTTTACGATAAGGTATTAGAGCGAGAGCATTAATATAAACCTGCGCTACTGTCAGATCACCTTCTGACCAATCACCATCCAGAACTCAGACTCCAACAGCACTGTGGTGTAACGGTAATAATCAGCTGCTCTTTATGGTCACGTGATTTTGTTAACATTATTTTAATGCATTAATGTCGAAGTTTTTGGTGTGTTTTTAACGATGATAAGTATGGTAATGATGATGTAAATAATGCGTGTTGAGGGAACTTTAATGTAAAGTGTCACCGCTGACGTTATTTATTATTGTAATCACTCAAGGGCGCACGGTGGATTAGTGGTTAGCGTGTTTGCATCACGCCGCCAGGGTCGGGGGTTCGTTTCCCGCCGCTGTCCTGTGTGTGTGGAGTGTGCATGTTCTCCCCGTGCTGCGGGGGTTTCCTCCGGGTACTCCGGTTTCCTCCCCCAGTCCAAACACATGCACGGTAGTCTGATTGGCGTGTCTAAAGTGTCCAAAGTGTTTGTAGTGTGTGTGTGTGAATGTGTGTGTGATTGTGCCCTGCGATTGGCCCCCTGTCCAGGGTGTACCCCGCCCTGTGCCCCGTGCCCACCGGGATATGCTCTTTCTCATTTGTAAGTCGCTTTGGATAAAAGCGTCTGCTAAGTGAATAAATGTAAATGTAAGTGTGCTCCAGGTTCCCCGCGGTATAGAAAACGGATGGATGTAATCACTCTAATTTAAGGTTCAGGAAATAAACCAATTATAAGTAAGTAATAAATCATTTACTAATTAAACCTTAATAACCAAGTACTGATGTAACTAAGTAATAAATATTTAAGATTATTTAGTTCAAGTTTTATATAGAGAGATGACAGAGAGATGACCTTCATCTGACCCACATACACTCTTCTGTAGAGGTTCTTTAGAGAGGTGACAGAATCTTGAACTAAATAATCTTATATATATATATATATATATATATATATATATATATATATATATTTAGAAAGAAGGTTAAAACCTACAAAAACTGAAATAAAATCTTTGGATCTTTGGAAAATCTTTGGAAAGCAGTGTGTCCCAATGAGGAGTTGAAATTCTGAGATTAATTAATGAATTGTTTAAAAGACTTTTTTAAATGATTGAACTACACCTGATTATAAATAATTTATTAGAGAACCTTAAATTAAAGATTTACACACAACATGGTCAATCACACATAAATCCAGATGCTCCAGATGCACTCCAAAGGGGAGTCTGAACCCTGCGCTGAGTTTAAACCTGTTCTGAAAAAGCTGTTTAAAAAGAAAAGCCTCTGAAGGTCTTGAGTCAGTTAGGGAAAGGTTTTCGTGCCCAATATGGACATAAAGTTGAATCGACATCCTCACAGCTCCTCTCAGTCCAAGCGTCCGGTTTTGAGTCAGTGACCGTTAGATAATCCGTTAGCAGAACTGTCACAGCGTTTGTTCTTGTGGTTTTGTGCTTCATCCTGACTCTCCTCCTCTTCCTCATCGCTTCTTTCATCACCTTTCATCTGTAAAGAGAGGAAACAACTCCTTTATATTATTCTATACGTGCCATTTCCTAAAGAATTCATTTTTGGACACACTCACTTCACCAAACATGAGTTTGATGACCATGCGCAGGATGAGCGACGCCCAGAACACGTGCAGCAGCAGCAGCACCACCAGCATGCCGTTGAAGAAATAATATCCAAAGAATGGCTGAAACTGTTCCAGAGGATAAACCCACGTACAGTGGATCAACCTGCAACACGGCCCGCTTTAACACACTCACCACCAAACACACCTTTATTCAGATTTATCCGTTCCTTATTCATATCCTCTTCTCATTCTTACTCTTCTTTCTTACCAGAAGGGGAAGATGACCAGCCTGGTGACCATGAAGACCACCGTGAAGAGGACGAAGACGCTGTTACAGGCACACGTCCATCCGGCGTAATTAAACACCTTCCCCAACTCACAGAGAGAAACACCAGCATATTTATAAACAAATAACATCGATTATATCTTCACAGAAGTTCTTCACATGGGCTGAAGACCTTCGCACAAAACAAACTGTAGAACCTTCATGGAAGGTGTTTTTTTAGTTATTAGAGAATATTTGTGTCACTTTAAGAAAGATGCAAACTTTTGAACTGATATCATTCTTAAACGTTTTGATTATTAATATCTGATACAATATTTTTGTCACTCATGATAATAATGAAGGAAAAACCTACAAATATTACCATAAATTACATTTTTTTTTTTGTTTGATGGGTGTGCAAACTTTTGCACTCAAGCGTGACCATATTAATCATTTATTTACTTATGATGGCCCATTGCTGTCTCACAAACTCCACCTTCATCTCACCCACATACACTCTTCTGTAGAGGTTCTTTAGAGACATGACAGAAGAAACTCTCTCTGAGGAACTTCTCTTTGTTGTTGTCACAATAAACGTAACAATCTGACACAAGCATCCTTCTACAAGAAGGGAACATTATGGTGGGAAATTCCAACAGAGAAGATCCATCACTCAAAAGGTTTTCTAGGAAACCAAAAGTGGGTTCTTCTCTGGCGTCACAGCAGTGACACGACAGTGATGGACCCATCGAGGGTGGCTGAGATCAGAACACAGAGCTGGCTCATTTAATAGCTCGTTTTTAATTGTATATGGACCGTTTTGTCCTAGATTCCAAATGAAACATGAGGAACGTTAGAGCATGGAGTTTGGACTGGAATGTTCTGCTGCTATCTGTGACGTCTCTCGTGGTCTCCTACCTCTAATAAAACATCAGCAACGTCGTGCACCAGCAGGACCAGAGTCCCGATGCGGATGTAGTTTGCACACCAGGAGAAGGACAGCAGTGTTAAAGTGGCCCAGTGGTGAACCAACTGTTCTTTAAAATCCTACACACACACACACACACACACACACACACAGAGACTTTGATCTGCAACAGGTCAGATATGATATCAGTGCTGTGTTCAGATAAAATCACCTGCACGACCTCAGACACAGACGCGATGAATCAGTTCAGATAAAAACATTAATGAACCTACAGCAATATTATTACACAACCACAGACTGTACATCTACACACACTTATAATCACTACACAGATCTGTACTGTACATCTATACACACTTATAATCACTACACAGATCTGTACTGTACATCTACACACACTTATAATCACTACACAGATCTGTACTGTACATCTACACACACTTATAATCACTACACAGATCTGTACTGTACATCTATACACACTTATAATCACTACACAGATCTGTACTGTACATCTACACACACTTATAATCACTACACAGATCTGTACTGTACATCTACACACACTTATAATCACTACACAGATTTATACTGTACATCTACACACACTTATAATCACTACACAGATCTGTACTGTACATCTATACACACTTATAATCACTACACAGATCTGTACTGTACATCTATACACACTTATAATCACTACACAGATCTGTACTGTACATCTATACACACTTATAATCACTACACAGATCTGTACTGTACATCTACACACACTTATAATCACTACACAGATCTGTACTGTACATCTATACACACTTATAATCACTACACAGATCTGTACTGTACATCTATACACACTTATAATCACTACACAGATCTGTACTGTACATCTATACACACTTATAATCACTACACAGATCTGTACTGTACATCTATACACACTTATAATCACTACACAGATCTGTACTGTACATCTACACACACTTATAATCACTACACAGATCTGTACTGTACATCTATACACACTTATAATCACTACCCAGATCTGTACTGTACATCTACACACACTTATAATCACTACACAGATCTGTACTGTATACGTCTTGTATGAGCTTTTATGTGCTATGGGTACTAACAGAAATTTACAATCAGTATCCAATCACAAACAAACCTGGAACCTACAAGGAAGTCCAGACTTATGCAATTATTACTGCTAAATTATATTATCATTAAAATTATTATTATTATTACATCCATCCATCTTCTACACTGTTTATCCTTCAGGGTCTCGGGGAACCTGGAGTCTATCCCAGGGAGCATGGGGCACAAGGCGGGGTACACCCTGGACAGGGTGCCAGTCCATCACAGGGCACAATCACATACACACTCACACACACATTCATACACTACGGACACTTTAGACACGCCAATCAGCCTACCATGCGTGTGTTTGGACTGGGGGAGGAAACCGGAGTACCCGGAGGAAACCCCCGCAGCACGGGGAGAACATGCGAACTCCACACACACAGGGCCACGCTGGGAATCCAACCCCCGACCCTGGAGGTGTGAGGAGAACGTGCTAACCACTAAGCCATTCTTCTCCTTCTTCTTATTATTATTTTTATTATATTTTGAATGCCCGTGACTGTAAACATATCCAGAGGGTTCATAATGTTTTAAAAGTTATTACAGTTTAAGTTATTCTAGGTTATAATGATATATTATTAAGTTATTATTATAGTTATTTGATGATCACTCAAAAACAAGTAGGTCTATAAATAATGTGCAATTTAATCAGTACTTGAAGAGGTACTTTTGTACATATTTTATTTTTTTGTTGTTGTTAAAGGTGTTCCTGTCTGCAAAATACATCTGAGAACCCTGCTCTGTAAAGTACTGAAATAATATCGAGGAATTAAATGAATGTTAACTGTTACAAATAACTGCCACGTTCACTGTGTTTCCGTACATTTAGAAAAGTTTTATACACTCTTAGAAAAAAAATCACTTGAAGGGTTCTTAAAAAGGTTCCTAGTGCTGTTAAAGGTTCTTAGATTGTGTAACTGGCTCTAGTTTGGAATCCTTCCAGATAGGGGAACATTACGTTTTAGGGTTCTACATAAGACCTTCAAAAGTTTCCACAGAGATAAAACCAAGGAATGGTTACAGGTTATAGACCTAGACAGTGTGGGTTATAAATACCGTGTGTGTGTGTGTGTGTGTGTGTGTGTGTGTGTGTGTGTGTGTGTGTGTGAGACGAGGCTTTAGAATGAACTCTGACCTTACGTTTGATGTCCACAACCACACTGAATAACAGGGAGCTGTAAAAACCCATCTCAATCATATAATACCAGTACTGCGAGTCCAGCAGGGTCTGCACACACACACACACACACACACACACACACACACACACACACACACACACACATGCAAACATAAAAGAAGCCTCACCCATGAATAAATACATTAAGTAAATAACACACATCTACACACACATCCTAATTTGCATTACAGGTTAAACATCACTTTCTGAGTAATTCTAACCAGGCCTCAGGGCTCTAAGGTTCTTTGCTGCTTTGGACATGAAGCTATTTCTCACTGGGAAACAATGTTGTACGGTTCCACTTAGACTCTTCCTCCCGAGGGACAAGGGAAGTAGGTTCTAGATTTCGGTTTCCATTTTGAATCTGGAGTTGAACAATTCCCTACAGAGCTACAGGTCTGATGTTCTCTGCAACGCTACACCAGCGTTTATGGCTTTTACAGTTGTAACACGAGTAAAGAGCTCATAAAACACGTTACCTGTTTAGGAAATCCTGCCCACACTTCCCGTAAATCATAAAACCACGGTTTCTGTAGGACAAAAAAAAGATGGCAACTTTATTCAGATAATAAATAAGCTTTTACAGTTCAAATAGTCTGAAATCAACTTTACATAAGCAAAAACAAATTCTCAAACTGGGCATAACTGTAACCCTATCCCTAAACCTAACCCTAATCCCTAACCCTAAACCTAACCCCAACCCTAATCCCTAACTCTAAACATAACCCCAACCCTAATCCCTAACCCTAAACCTAACCCCAACCCATAATCCCTAACTCTAAACCTAACCCCAACCCATAATACCTAACCCCAACCCTAATCCCTAACCCTAAACCTAATCCCAACCCTAATCCCTAACTCTAAACATAACCCCAACCCTAATCCCTAACCCTAAACCTAACCCCAACCCTAATCCCTAACCCTAAACCCAACCCCAACCCTAATCCCTAACCCTAAACCTAACCCCAACCCTGATCAGTCAGGAGAGTAAGGTCAGGGTCGGGTTAGTGTAAAGTGTGTGTTTGATGTTTCAGGAAATAAGTCAGGCAGGTGATGTGATTTCTGTGAGTCATTAAGTGCAAACTTTAATAAATAATAGTTTTAATGTAAACTGAGAGGTTTAAAGTGAGGACGTCACAGGTACAATAACAGCTCATACACACATTCTTTTAAATCTGTGGTTGTGTATGGATTAGTTATGTGTGTGTGTGTGTGTGTGTGTGTGTGTGTGTGTGTGTGTGTGTGTGTGTGCGTGTAAAGGCTCATCCATGCATGTTAAGGTGACTTATGGATATATTACTTATTATCCTTGAGGCGTATCACACACACACGCTAGCTCATGCACATGCAGTCACCTATACACTCACACACACACACACACACACACACTCACACACACACACACACACACGCTGATTCAAGGTCATTCTGATGTTTCTCCTGTAACATGTTCTGTTCCCAAGAAA
>NC_071284.1:570000-595000 GCF_001660625.3 Ictalurus punctatus
TGTAGTGTTGATCATCCAAGACCAGAGACCTAATTGATCAATCATTTAGTAAAATAGTGTGTAAATGTCTTCATGTCCGAACTGAACTAAAAATTCCACCAGATTCCGATTTTCTTTGTTCTCACATGCGGACGCTGATAAACATCAATCATGTTTCCAAGTACGTTCAAGACACAATTACATTTAGCCATGTCAACAAATCTCAATAGAGCAGTGACAGCATAGCAACTAAACAGTAAAAGAGCGCTCCTTAGGTGTGGCACGCGCTAAATCTTCCAGCAATGCAGATCAGCCACTGCAGCTACAATAGACACACGATAACTCCTCCTCCTTTTATAGGGCGCCATTACTTTTGTCCTTATTCAATGGCTAGTCTTATTTGTCTTAATTTATGGAGTAGTTTTGGAATCTTTTAAGTCATTAATATGAAGCCAATTTAATATGAAGTTTCACAAAACGGTCATTAACTTGTAATTCAAATAAATAAGTGATCTAAACACGGCAGTGTAATAAGATGAGAGAATACTTTATTCATCCCCAGATTGAGAAAATAGGGATTGAATCCTTTTATAAAATCACAGAAACTCACTGATAATTATACGATCTGAAGACGATCAATCGAGGTTCACGAGGTTCTCCTTATCCAGAAATTTACACAAACTCAGGAGTGAAACGTAGGTTACGAACATTTTTCCAACAAACTGGATTTTTATGATAACGTTTCCTGTCTTTCCTCCTGAGAATAAATGAATAAATTAGTTTGTGATAAAAGAAGCCAAGTGACTCCAGGAGATTATCAGTATGAGGTTGTAAGATTAGAGAGTAATCATTCCTGCCGTGTAAGAGAAGAAAGAAGCTCACAGTACAGCGGAACTCATCCCTGCTCCCTCTTGTGGTTTTCTGCAGTAAAACATCGACGGCTGAGTCGTGAATAAAGTCGTGAATAAAGTCGTGAAGTCAGCAGTGAGCAAGACACATTCA
Source organism: Ictalurus punctatus (assembly GCF_001660625.3). Classification (NCBI taxonomy): domain Eukaryota; kingdom Metazoa; phylum Chordata; class Actinopteri; order Siluriformes; family Ictaluridae; genus Ictalurus; species Ictalurus punctatus. The sequence goes on from NC_071284.1 coordinate 570,982, forward strand.
GTCTTTCAGTCTAATTTTTTTTCTTTAAATGATAAAGACTGGGGCGCAGGGTGGCTAGTGGTTAGCACGTTCACCTCACACCTCCAGGGTACTCCGGTTTCCTCCCCCAGTCCAAACACATGCATGGTAGTCTGATTGGCGTGTCTAAAGTGTCCGTAGTGTATGAATGGGTGTGTGAGTGTGTGTGTGATTGTGCCCTGTGATGGACTGGCACCCTGTCCAGGGTGTACCCCGCCTCGTGCCCCATGCTCCCTGGGATAGACTCCAGGTTCCCCGTGACCCTGAGAAGGAGTAAGCGGTAGAAGATGGATGGATGATAAAGACATTGCTGATGGTTGTCACTGCACCCGGTTTTCAACTTTGGTTTATTAAGAGCTCCGATAGCAGTCAATTTTATTTATTAATTTGACATTGAATTATGTGTCATAATCATGGCTTAAATAATACTTTGTAGCCCATTTTTATTTATAAACCTTAAATTATCTTAATTGTAATTAGTCAATTAATTATTAATTATATGTATTCAGTGCCCCCGCTGCTCCCTGTGTGTGTGGAGTTTGCATGTTCTCCCCGTGCTGCGGGGGTTTCCTCCGGGTACTCCGGTTTCCTCCCCCAGTCCAAACACACGCATGGTAGGCTGATTGGCGTGTCTAAAGTGTCCGTAGTGTGTGAATGGGTGTGTGAGTGTGTGTGTGATTGATGCCCTGTGATGGACTGGCACCCTGTCCAGGGTGTACCCCGCCTCGTGCCCCATGCTCCCTGAGATAGACTCCAGGTTCCCCGAGACCCTGAAGGATAAGCGGTGTAGAAGATGGATGGATGGATGTATTCAGTGTCATTGCAGAAAACATATTACATCAATTTATTAATTAGTATTCATTAATTTAGTAGCTGGATGTTATATGGCAACAACTGTGCAACATTTAATAAACTAAATGGTATCGTTTTTATTAAACCTAAAAGTCTTGACAAAACCTGAGCTCATTCAGTTTGTTATCATATCTGAAACGAATCTGAAATATTGGTGACGTTTCATTAACACATTTGTGCTTTAATTCGTTCTTTACCTTTTCAGACTCTTGTGCTTTTTAAGTTTTTAAATATAGATTAATTTATACTATTCAACATTTCTCCGTCTAGCAGCTAAACTAGCATGGGGTTAGAATATAAAGCCTAAACAAATCACAGTTTACACATCAGGCTATATTATAATACTGATTTTAGACGTCGGGGACCAGAGGATCAGCAGCAGCTCGAAGAATTACGTTGTGCATCATATAAAATACATATTCAGTAGAAAAAAAATTAAAAAAGAAAAATACCACAAATTTCATAATTTATCAATAATAACTATCAATTCACTTCATAGAACCAGACATTAACTAAAATAAATTTAAGATATACTGCATAATGCATATAAAACATTATATGTGTAAAAGTATTGAGATATTCATATCTTAACTTAGTGTGAATGATACATTTCTGTACGAGAATATATAATATAATATGGTTATTTACTGTACTGTAAAGAATATGTGTCAATTCCAGTGATACTCATATCTCAAAATACACCTGGGACTAAGGTCCATTCTCATGTAGCTTAGACAGCTGTTAATACAGGTATCTACTGACAGGTCAAACTTGTTTAAAAGAAAAAACACTGTTGAAGTACAAGCCAAATATTCATGTCAATAATAAAAGCTTTACTCGTCAATGTAAAGGTCTGACCCACAGGAGTCACTATTAGAGCATCTCAATGAGACATTATAGTCAGCACATGTTAGTGAGTGCTGTGGTGGTATCTGAGCGTACAATTTAAATGTACTCAAATACTCCTAAAGTGAATCTACATCTAATGTGATCGCCAGGATTTTCCACACTTTATTTATAAATTATGCCTCAAAAGAAATGTTTACAGTTCCACAATATTTAAAATAATATTCATACTGGTGATTATGACATCTGAGGGCTACACTTCCCCTTGACCCCAAAACCCCAGTGTACACTCTTGGTTAAAGGTAAAAACATCTTCAGTATGATGAATTCCTTTACAGAAACGGTTTAAGCCCTGGTACCACTTTATTTGGATAGTCCACTTTAGACACTATACTGTACAAACAAGCCGTCTCAAGACAATTATGTACTATAAGCCTATACGCTTTCAACAACACGTCATATATTTAATGAACAGAGTACACATGGGCTGGATTCAAACTTGTGACAGCAATAGGGACAGACTGATAGACTACAGAGTGTTCACTAAAAATCAATAGCTGTAAACTGGACTATCCAAATCAAAAATGGGGACTTGAGTTCCACAGAGACCGTCTTGAGACTAGAGGTGGACTTTGGCAACTCTGGGAATATGATTCAGACTTCAGCTCAAAGACTTGAGACTTGGCTCAGACTTGCAGCTTAGAAGCTTGAAATTCTGCTCAGATCTGCAGTTCAGAGATGAGATTCGGACTTGCAGCTCAGAGACTTGAAACTAGATTTGGACTTTGGCAACTCTGGGACTTCAGCTCAAAGACTTGAGACTTGACTCAGATTTGCTGCTTAAAACCTTGAGATTTGACTCAGACTTGTAGCTCAAAGGCATGAACTTTGATTCAGATTTGCAGTTCAGAGACTTGAGATGTGATGTAGACTTGCAGTTTAAAGATCTAAGACTTGGCTTAGACTTGCTGCACAGATACTTGAGGCTTGACTCTGACTTGCAACTCACAGACGCAAGATTTGACTTAGATTTGCAGCTCAGAGACTTGAGACTTGGCTCGGACTTGTAACTCAGAGACTTGAAACTTGGCTGAAACTTGCAGCTCAGATTTAAGACACGATTTGCTGCTCCAGGACTTGACACTTGACCCAATCCTGCAGCTCACAGACTTGAGACTTGTGGACTTGACTTGGACTTTTCTAAAGAGTCTTGCATCTTCACTCCAAAAAAAATAAAATAAATAAATAATCAAGGTAAAAAGGGACACATGGATTCCTTTCATGTAATTTTTTTGTCTTTGTAAAATAAATGTCATGTATGATTGTGTCTGATTTGAATATCAGGTGATTTCAGTAAATCACCAAATAAAATCCTCCACAGTACAGCGCTTGCACGCCTCAACTTACAGCACAGCGCCACAATAACCACTGAGAACTGGTGTGTGATGATGACTCAAAAATAATTTACATCCTCAAACTTAGACGAACCCCTGATGACTGTGCAGCCATCGAGGTTTCCTGGCACTGAAAGAGGTGATTGGTTGAGAGCTGCTGGAGGGGGCTGGACCAGAACTTGGCCTTGTCCAGTCCAATCTTTCTTACACATGGGTGTTGTGTGTCACATCACTGGGTAATGGAGATGACTTTTTGTTGATATTTGTGAAGCTGGTGGAGTGGGTGGTTCTGAGTGAGATTTCCACTGTATCCGGTCCTCTATATCTGGGTGGAAGAGTCTGACATCGGGACTTGGTTCTGGTGGCTGGGTCCTGGCGTGGAAGTCCTTTTGCAATGCTCCCTATCAGCTCAGGTTTGGATGGGGGTCTTGGTAGTACCACTGACTGACTAACTGAAAGATCCGGTCTGGATGGAGGGCGTGGCAATGCTGTTGATTGGCTGATTGAAAGCTCTGGCTTGGAGTGTGACTGTGCCAAGGCTTGCTGGCTGCTTGTCATTTCCTGTTCAGATGGAGAACATGGCAGTGCTTCTGACTGGAGCTCTGTTTTAAAGGGATGGCAGAACAGCACTGATAACTGGCTACCAAAAAGCTCTGTTTGAGAAGATGTTTTGCTGGAAGGATTTTTAGATTGAGGTTGTAAAGGTGCAGTGGGAGTATTTTGTAAGAGCTGACTAATTTCTTGAGGAAAATTCTGGTTGTAATGTACAAAGCTGGTGGAGTGGCTGGTTCTGCTTGAGCTGTCTCCAGGTTGATCCGCTTTCTGTCTGGGTGGAAGGGTTTGGCAGCGGCTCCTGGCCCTAGAGCGTGGATCTCGATTTGGAGGACTATTTAGATCAAAGGTTTGGTAGTGGGACGTGCCTACTGGTTTTACTTGACTCTGAGGAACAGACTGATTTAAATGAGGATCTGATGTGGTAAGAGAATGACAGTCTTCGTCAGGGTTAATCGGCTCACTGGTGGTAGATTCAGGTTCCTCTCTGTCTGCAGGTAGGTTCTCATTGTCTGCAGCCTGTAACTCACTCTCAGTTGTCTGGCTTTGCAGCATGATACTACAGTCTGGCTCCATCTCTACGGGTTCCTCCTCTGAGGTGTTGATTGTTATGTTGATGTTGGAAGGACTCTGTGATCGCCGCTGCTGCTTCTCCACCTCCTCGCTAAGGAGAAGATCTAGCAACAGGGCTTTTTCCCGCTTCAGGCAGTCCTTCAAAGAGCGGGGAACATCCGGAATCAACCATGCCACCAGCATACTCAGGAACATTGCCAGGTTCTGAAACACCCACAAAAGCAAAATGTCATCTTGTTGGTGCCAACTATGAAATAATTTCTCAGATAATAAAAATGATCTTATAGTAAATGTATTTAAGCACTCCCTGTTACTGTTACATGAATTTCACCTGCAATGAAAACACGGTAAAGCCGTTCCCTTCCCTTGACCCCACCTCTTCTGTTGAAACGGCAATCTTAAAAAAATTGTTTCTCAAGCATTGTTTAATGGTTCTAGCTTTCTAAACATCTCTTTTCTAAATCAGAAGCCTCTGTCCAGGTCCAGTTAAGGCCGCTTAGCCTTCTCCAAGACAGACAAATCCTTCTACAGTCGTTAAAAAAGGATTGTCCCTCTGGGGAAACCCTTAAAGATTCTGTGCAGGGTTTTTTTTTTATTTCAGAGACATTTTAGGCATCTTAAAACCATTAACTATACAAAGAACCTTGGATGAACCTAAAGGAACCCATTGCCCTGAGAATCTAGGTGTCACGAGTTCCCCTTTATGCAGCGCACTGTGGAGCATGTGAGCGCGCGTGCACAAGCTGGTGCGCGAGCACCTGCTTTCCCCTTGTGGACAATCGTGACATTTCTACACGTGTATTTGTTTATGTTTCTTTCATGTCTCCTCCCCGTTCTGTCATTGGTTGTAGTCTCACGTGTCTGAATCGTCCTCAGCCGTCAGCCATTACGAGGCTGATTATCTCTGCATATATACCGCGCGCCTCCCAGCGCACAACGCGGAATGTAGAATGAGTTAGATAGTCGATTAGTTTAGAGTCCTTAAGATACATATCCACAGTCACAGTCCATAGTCTCATGTTTAGATTCATAGTCTTAGTCTTAGTTCATAGTTCATGTCATGTTTAGTTTCGTTTGTTAAGTTCACGCTGGTTTCTCCGCTGCCAGTCCCTCGCTGCTGTTTCTGCTTCATGTTTGGTATTTCGACCCTGTATCCCGAGACCACGACGTTGATTCCTGCCTTGCCTCGTTTATGCCTGTTTGCCGATCGCCTGAACCTTGCATGTTACTGGATTCCGTTTTTGGATCATGTTTTGGATTTGTCTGCCTGTCTCTCTGTAAATAAAACTGTTGTTCAACCTGCACTTGCATCCTACCTTATCTCCGTTGCGTCACGAGACGTGACACTAGGGTGCCAGACAGAACCATTATAGATTTTAATTATGCCTTGTGAGTTGCCCTTTACGGAAAAGTCAATTAGATTAGAAACAAACAAAAATGTTTTGATGAGAATACTGTTAAGCTAATTTTTGAAAGTATCTTAGAAATGATATGTTTATTACACTTTATTGCACGGACCTGGAAAAAGATGACAAAGGCAAGTCGGGCAGCGAGCACAGACCAGTATTGCTTAGAGAGCTGATATGAGTCAGGAGACCAGGGGGGATCTCGGTAATCTTTATACCTGAAAGAGAAAGAGAAGAAGAGAGGATGCGATTGTCAGTGCTGTGATTAAAGAAAGTCTTTGTGTGATTTTGGGTCTACATGTGCACCTGCAGATACGGAGTTCCCGGTCGAAGTGTGTGCTGTTGGGTGCGGTGCCAGGTTTGAAGTTGCTGGTGTTGAAGTAAGCCAGTGTGTGGTCTATAAATCCATGCATAGTTCCTGTCTCACTGTACAGATACTGATACACCATCCGTGGAATGAACTCTGACGTGAAGGAAATAACAAATGCCTGAGAGAGAAAGAGTTTAAAAAAAGAGTCAATATGCAGTCTATGGCCAAAGGTTTGTGGACACCTGATCACACCCGTATGTGCCTGCTGACCATCCCATTCCAGATTTATTCCCCCGTGTTTGCTGTTATAATGCGCTCCACTCTTCTGGGAAGGCTTTCCTCTAGATTTTGGGGCGTGGCTGTGGGAATTTGTGAGTGTGATTTTGGGGCATGGCTATGGATATTAGTGAGTGTGATTTTGGGGCGTGGCTGTGGGGATTTGTGAGTGTGATTTTGGGGCGTGGCTATGGATATTAGTGAGTGTGATTTTGGGGCGTGGCTGTAGGGATTTGAGAGTGTGATTTTGGGATTTTGGGGCGTGGCTGTGGGGATTTGTGAGTGTGATTTTGGGATTTTGGGGCGTGGCTTTGGGGATTAGTGATCATTCAGCTACAAGAGCGTTAGTGATGTTGTAGGTCAGGTGCTGATGTTGATGTTGATGTGAGGAGACTCCAGGTCCAGTTCATCCCAAAGGAGTTCAGTGAGGTTGAGGTCAGGGCTCTGTGCAGGACACTCGAGTTCTTCTACCTTCTTCCAGCCTTCACACACGTCTTCATGGAGCTTTGTGCACTGTGTGTCGCGCTGGAACAGTGTTTGGGATTCTTAGTTCCAGTGAAGGGGAATTGTATATTGTATTGTAATTGTTTGCGTCCAACTTTCTGTCAACAGTTTGGGGAAGAAGCACATATGGTTGTGATGGTCAGGGGTGCACATACTTTTTGCCATATAGTGTAATATACCTGAACTAATTTAATATATTTCTGTCATTAATTTCAGCCGTGTAATAAAATTGCACCAAACATTTTCTAATTATCAATTAGAAATGAGAATTAATATTAATGAATTATTTTCTAATTATCTAAGTAAAGTATATAATCCCCTGCAGTAACACCAATGAGAATGAAACATAATTCTACTCGGTGATCTACCATTTAAGCATGAACACACTTGTATATGCGTAATAACAGAAAAGGTGCGTGAATTACACACATTTGTGATAACAGCAAACTTGCTGATGCCACTCAGGATGTTGTACCATATTCCTAAGAAATAAAGAGGCAGAGGTTAATCCACGCTCATAAACATGAAAACACACGGCGCGGGTTTCATTTAATGCTCAGAGAGAAACAGAAGGCAAGACATTTACAGCTCAAACGTGTAGAAATGAGACACCCAGCACTTCACCAACACAAAGGGGAATTCAGGTTTAAATAAATGATTTATAAGCAAGTCGAAAAGCAACAAGCGCTGTTCATGGGCTGTCATGGCAACAGGAAACAAAAACAGGAAATGATTACCATATAAGGCAGTGCAGAGATTATGGAAGATGAAAAGGTAGAGATACTGTATGAGAGAGTTGCTATAAAGATAAATTAAATTCCTACCGATCTCCTTTGCTCTGACGGCATCAGGTCGCCGGATTTCAGTTACAAATTTTGCAGCATCAAGTCGAATCTCAATGACGTTATTGAGCAGAGCAAAGACTGGAGCCAGCGGGAAAGAGGCCACGAAGAGAGTAACAAACCCATACTGGATAACTGCAGAGCAAACAGAAATATAATCAAGTTCAAGGTTCTTTATTTACTTATATATACCTCTTAAATATCTACCTCTTAAATATCTACCTCTTAAATATCTACTCTTAAATATATACCTCTTAAATATATACCTCTTAAATATCTACTCTTAAATATATACCTCTTAAATATCTACCTCTTAAATATCTACCTCTAAAATATCTACCTCTTAAATATCTACCTCTTAAATATCTAGCTCTAAAATATATACCTCTTAAATATATACCTCTTAAATATCTACCTCTAAAATATATACCTCTTAAACGTCTACCTCTTAAATATCTACCTCTTAAATATATAACTCTTAAATATCTACCTCTTAAATATCTACCTCTTAAATATCTACCTCTAAAATATCTATCTCTTAAATATCTACCTCTTAAATATGTACCTCTTAAATATATACCTCTTAAATATGTACCTCTTAAATATATACCTCTTAAATATGTACCTCTTAAATATCTACCTCTAAAATATATACCTCTTAAATATCTACCTCTTAAATATATACCTCTTAAATATCTACCTCTTAAATATCTACCTCTTAAATGTCTACCTCTTAAATATCTACCTCTTAAACGTCTACCTCTTAAATATATACCTCTTAAATATCTACCTCTAAAATATCTACCTATATAAAATCTCGACCCAAACAGCAGCCCCCTTTACCTTATCAAACAGCGGATATCTAATTAAAGATGATTAAAGTGGCATTAAGTGACGAAAGCTGATGGCAACATGCCAGTTGTAATTCGAAGTCGATTCAGATCCACTCACTCATTTCCATATACTCCGGGCTCAGACCCTCAAATGGCTCCAGCTGGTAATCCAAGTCCCAGCGGTACCGTGGCCGATTCGGATCCTTGTCCTTCTTCTTCTTCTTCTCCTCCCCTCCTTCTTTCTCCTCTTTATATTTACGATACATTTTCTTCAGCTTTCTTAAGCGACGCAGAGAAAAATCATATAAGTGGCGTCATCGATATGTCCGTGTTGCTGCCCTGATTTCATACAAATTTCTGTGCATCAAAAAATTTCCAAAACACATCTTGTCAGTTTTGTGTGTTTGCTTAGAGGAATACGTAATTTCTTGTAAAATACTGTAAAATACTGGGTGGAGTCCATCTGCAGTGTGAACGTCTCTCTGGGAACAGAGCCTGGGTAAATTAACGTGACCGAAGGGCAAGTATTACATTTGCAGAAGCTCATCTCTGATATTTGAAAGCAACACAAGAGCATTTAACTCACAATAACGAGAAAGTTTCTTGAAGGATTATTTATATAGGTGTCCTGAACATTATTAGAGGATCCTCACTGCCGTTAATCTACATTACACTCTGAGCATAATGACTCAAACATAACATACGCCACTGTGCCACCTGACATTCATTAATACATCACGACTGTTTTCTTCTCCTGTTTTGCATGTGATGTAATTTATGCATTAATTCTTTGTGATGGATTATTAACTACACTAGAAACTACTAGGATCTATTAACTACACACACACACACACACACACACACAATTTATTTATAATTTATTATACTGTACAAGCAAATGAGTGTGTCTGTGTGCGTGTGAAACTCACGGGATGGCGATCTCAAACACATTGTTCTGGATGAGCTGCTTCCCTAACATGATCATACCAAGCTGAATACACACTTCAATCAGGCAACCTGATGGAGCGCACTGAAACACACACACACACACACACACACACACACACACACACACACACACACACACACGCGTTCATCCTACCAGTCCATGCATCCAGGAAACAGCACAGGCAGCGTGTAGTATAAAATGCTTTTTTTATTTCTTACCTCCTCCATGCGGAAATCTTTAAAGACGTACACATAGTCACCTGGACGGCCTGCAAACCTGAATTCACCCGGAAGAGTTTTAGTCTACTGTACAAGTGTTTACTATAATACACTTAGACATTACACAGTTAATCTCTTCAAACCTGTGGAAGTGTGTGTGTGCTCTGCAGCAGTGTGTGTGTACGTAAGAATAACGGACTCTGACTCACCTGCCCTTAAAGAACGCCACGTAGAAGACCGGTGCGAAAGCGTTCATGCTCTTGAGCAGAAAAGTCTTCAGGATCAGGTGTTCCTCAAACGTTGCTTCAGTCTTCGGAATCTCTGCAACCCCACAAACCCCACAGGACTATGTTTTCATCACGTCTTGTCATTTCCGTATCCCTCGTTTTCTCTCACTCGTCACACTAAACTGGACCTGTCGCTATCTGCACAAACGTGTTACACACACTGACTGACCTAGCTCTGTGATCCAGGCTGCCACAGCGCCATAGATCTCATCCAGCACCAAAACCACAAGCAGGTTGATGATGACCGCTGTGGTTGTCACGGTAACACGCACATTGGCCTTGGCCTCGTGGTCAGGGTTCATCGACATCACTGCGAAAACGATGATGCGGTACAGAATGACACCAGACACCGCCGACAGTGTGACACCCACCTACACACACACACACACACACACACACACACACACACACACAGAACAGCAGGATGAGGGTGTATGGTCAGTCAGTGATAAATTCACGTTCATACATTCACTAATATTAACAGTATTACTGACCATTAGGAGGATGGAGGAAATGTTGATGCAGCATCCCGGCAGCCGGTCTCTCCATGTCAGAGATTCTGAAGCAAACTATGAAAATATATTACTATACACATACACAATATTACACGTATTACAATGGTCAAGCTGTAAAATATTTTAGGTTTTATATAACGAGTACGAGTTTGAAGTGTTAGTTATGAACAACCATTGAAACTGGAGCTATTCTATTTTTGTCAGAAATACAGCCAGTATGCTAATGTAATACCCTGATAAATTCAACCTAATGTAACGAAATAGTAAAACCATCCACCGGTATCATAAGACCAAATGCAAGTGTAAGGTCTAGCCAGGACTCTTCTCCTCCAGACAGCCAGAGGGCGCCCTCCCCTGAATTCTGAATCACTTCCTCAGTTGTACTTACTACTTCCTGTTGAAGTGCTATAAAAAGCACATGGCCCTGCGGTTTACATGGATGGCAATAATCTGATATTAACCCGATTAAGACGATACTCTGATTAAGAAACTAGCATGTAAACAGAGATTACTGATGACCTTAATCCGATTAAAGTCATACTCGAAGTAAACACGAATGGAATTAAGACACGTGGAGTATTCCTGTTTTTATCCACGTGTGTTACAGACATGTACACACCTTACTCACACTACTGTCTTATTCAGAATATTCAATTCAATTCAATTCAGTTGTATTTGTATAGCGCTTTTTACAATAGACATTGTCTCAAAGCAGCTTTACAGAAATATCAACACGGTGTACAGATATTAAAGGTGTGAATTTATCCCAACTGAGCAAGCCACTGAGTGGCGACGGTGGTGAGGAAAAACTCCCTAAGATGTTTTAAGAGGAAGAAACCTTGAGAGGAACCCGACTCAGAAGGAACCCGTCCTCATCTGGGGAACAACAGATAGTGTGAAAAAGTTCATTATGGATTTATATGGAGTCTGTATGACGTCAGGAGCAGCCGTAGTCCCAGCAGTCTGGAATTAGAGAAGATTTGAGCTCCATCCAGAATAAGGTCAATAATTAGATTATCGTTGTCCGTGTAAACGATTGTGAAGTTTTACAGTTTGCTTTGTTGAATCCGGTGCGTTCTGAGCGGAGTATTGTTGGACATCTCTGTCTTTCACTTGTTTTTTTACCAAAACTCATGCACATGAATCCGTACTCTGTTTCTGAGCTGTTACACGACGACTGTTGTATTTCCAATGAAATTCTTTAAATGTAGAAATAATTGAAATATTTCTGTAGTTAAATCACATGGCAGGTGGGGGGCGGGGTTAGCAGCATCTCATTGTCCCTTTACACGCCACTGTTCTCCATCAGATCCCATTGTATCCTAAACACACTCACTCATATTCAGCATGTGTCTGTGATTAGAGGACTTGATCCTGATCTGACTTTAATCCCACATGATCTATTGTGTGAAATACCCACAAGGTCTAATCTGCTTTCTGTGTGTGTGTGTGTGTGTGTGTGTGTGTGTGTTTGTGTTTGTTTTACTTGTGTAGGTGCAATTCTGTCATTGCTGTTATAGACTTAATAACAAAATTTTTTACTTTTTTTTAAACCCTAACCCCAATCCTGTATTCGGTGATCCAGAAGGGTGGAATGGAAGCGGCACAAGCAACATGAGCAGAGTTAAAGCTGACAAGAGTTCCAAGTAGAACCGTTTTTGGAAGCTAAGCGTGTAGATGAGAATAAAGACAGTGTGGGGCGTGGTGAGGAAGTGAGACTGTAGTGAAGTCAGTACACAGTGTAGTGTATCCAAAGACATCATCCTCATAAACCCCACCCTCTCCCTCATATAAGCTGATTAGCTCTCTCTCTCTCTCTCTCTCTCTCTCTCTCTCTCTCTCTCTCTTGCTCTCTCTCTCTCTCTCTCTCTCTCTTGCTCTCTCTCTCTCTCTCTCTCTCTCTCTCGCTCTCTCTCTCTCTCACCAGTGGTTGTCCTCCTTTTGCAGATAGCAACATCTCTCTGCCAATGTCACGTGACCTCTCATCCGACTGCAAAACAGCAGAGGTTAATCATACACACACATATCCACTGCATGCCATTATTTCCAATTACAAACCACATTACATCCCATTACATCCCATTACATCCCAGTGTATCCCATCACATCCCATTACATCCCAGTGTATCCCATCACATCCCATTACATCCCAGTGTATCCCATTACATTCCAGTGTATCCCATCACATCCCATTACATCCCAGTGTATCCCATTACATTCCAGTGTATCCCATCACATCCCATTACATCCCAGTGTATCCCATCACATCCCATTACATCCCAGTGTATACCATTACATCCCAGTGTATCCCATCACATCCCATTACATCCCAGTGTATACCATTACATCCCAGTGTATACCATTACATCCCAGTGTATCCCATCACATCCCATTACATCCCAGTGTATCCCATCACATCCCATTACATCCCAGTGTATCCCATCACATCCCATTACATCCCAGTGTATCCCATCACATCCCATTACATCCCAGTGTATACCATTACATCCCAGTGTATCCCATCACATCCCATTACATCCCAGTGTATACCATTACATCCCAGTGTATCCCATCACATCCCATTACATCCCAGTGTATACCATTACATCCCAGTGTATACCATTACATCCCAGTGTATTCCATCACATCCCATTATATCCCAGTGTATCCCATCACATCCCATTACATTCCAGTGTATCCCATCACATCCCATTACATCCCAGTGTATACCATTACATCCCAGTGTATCCCATCACATCCCATTACATCCCAGTGTATACCATTACATCCCAGTGTATTCCATCACATCCCATTACATCCCAATGTATCCTATTGCATTCTATTCTATCTCTCTCTCTCCCAAACAAACACACACACACACACACACACACACACACACACACACACACACACACACACACACACTGCTGTATAATGCTCACATAAAGATCATAACTCATCATCATTGTCTGTACCTCGTCTTTCTTTTTGTTTTTGCTCTTTTTCTGTCGCTTCTGAAGGAGGAAATCCTCATACGCGGGTCGCAGCTCGTCCTGAGAAAAACAACAACAACCATGAGTTCAAAGATAAATAACATACTGCTCAAATGTTTTTGTTTTTTTATTTAAAAAAATCAATCCAGTCTGATTCTCTTCCGTCTAAACTGATTTTCATGTGCGAAATTTAGATACACAAGAAAGTCCTGAAAATAGCTCGAGTAAAAAATGTATTTGTTTATTATAATTACGGCGCATTAATCCAGTGAATATGTTTCGGGGGAAAAAACACTTTTAATCATGTAAGTCTTTTACAAGCAAAACCATCACATGGATCAAATGTGCATAATTCACTGTAAAGTTTTTGTCTAACCAAACCCACACATCAGCCACGGAGCGCTCACAACACAGAAATCCCAATCAAGATTAAATATAAGAGAAAAATATTCTTACTTCAGCTCTGTGCTGTATTTCAGCATTTAAAGAAGGGACAGAAAATGAAGATAATTCAGTGTGTAAATAACTATACTGAGTGTTTAAACAGAACACAGTACCATCACTACACACACACACACACACACACACACACACACTTGACTCTGGTGTTTAATGTGCTCCAGAAATCATACAAGTGTTAATTCAGTGAAATATTGTCGTGGTGATTAGGATGCTCAGACCCTCACCTCCTCGTCCTCGACGTCGGTGAGATCCCAGCTGTGCTGCAGACACCGCTGTCTCCTCTTCCAGTGCTCCAGAAACACAGCCCCTACACACACACACACACACACACACACACATATAGATATAAACACAACCCCCCTCCTGCCCCACACCTCATTTTACTCTCTTTAAAAAGAGGGAATTCTGATGAAGAAATGAAATGTGAGGGAATCCTGCAACAGACGCAAAGATAAGGTCGAGAAATCTTCCTCAAGACCGAGAACAATTCAAAGCCTAGTTTTATTGCTCTGGATCTCTAAAGCCTGATTTGAAGAATGCAGTGTGTGTAACATCGTTTTAAACTACACATCTGGTCGCTATAAAATCAATGTATTTGTCTTCTGTATTTTGCTTTAAGGGTACACAAACTTTTGCACTCAACTATAAGTGCATTAGTGTGATTTCTCTAACTCAGCTGTTCTACTGACTGCACTGATCTCAGATCAGCAACTAGAGCCTAATCTGTGTCTCGAACTGTGTACAACTCAGTCGGGTATTAATACTATTAGTACCGTTAGTATTAGCAGGAGGGGCGGGGTTATTAAGGGGGTGGAGCTATCAGACTGCTAACGCAGCCACAAATTAGGAACGAAAGGGATTTTAGATGAGTGGTTGTACCTTTATGGCCAGGGTATTAAACATGACAGTTTTCATAAGACCCAGATTAGCATGTAGCAACTAGCGCATGTAGCAGGGAAAAAAGATCAGGTTTGACTCTCTCCAAAATGGTTGATCACACGTCATATCTGTCCAGCCTATAGCGTATGAGCCGTTCGGGGAAGAAGGGCGGGTCATCCACAGGTGGGCAAATAACAGAGCAGTACGGACATTTTCTCGCCAGACTTTGTGCGTTTATTTTGCAGCTGTAGCAGAGAGTGCGAGTTTTTTCTGTGTGATATTCCCTTATGTGTTCAGTTTTCAGTAAACTCACTGCTTTCACGAGCTCAACGTCATTCCGCGCGTTCCTTCCCAAAAAAACACCATGAAGACAGAAAGCGGTTACACGCACACTCGATTTCCAGACATCAGGCGACCCTGACTGCAGATTAAGTGTGAGTTTAGTGAATTTTTATCGGGTCTCACGTACGCAGCGATGACCCGGAGCGTCCGTTATGACAGAGCCCCATGGGGATTTTTGACGAGGGTGACCTGAGTGAGCGTACGCACCCCAGAGGCACATGAAGATGGCGAAGGCGACGGTGGCGTGGTTGTCGAACAGATAGCTGGCCCGTGCTGTGCTGCACATGCTGCTCAACTGCCAATAATCACACACTCCATCACACAGAGGACACATGGTGAAGTTCAGATGCTTATCACACATCTCCTGACTGAGAGAGAGACCAACAGAGGGGATTCATTCAGAAATATCTACGGGTTTGGTTCTTGAAAGCACATTCTGACACACAGAGAACCGAAGAACCGATGAGAGAAACCTGGGCACGTTCGTATCGACGGTCATCCAACCGTACAGGAACACCACAATCCCCATCGCTGAGGCGGGGATGAGCAGCTGCGTGTAAACCCCCAACCAGGCGAAGTACAGACCGATCTTCTCCCCAAAGTACTTCCTCCAGGGGTACACACACACACACACACACACGCACGCACACACACGCACACACACACACACACACACACACACACACACAGAAACAGATTTACACTCTTATAAAAAGTAAAACCTTTAAGGGTTCTTATTTGTCCCTCTGAGGGAATCCTTCTAACTGTTGAAATGGTTAGGAACCCTTCATTATCCAATGAACCCTTAAAGAACCCTCAAAGAACCTTTTTTTCTAAGTACCTGAGATGTTCTAGGTCTTATGAAGATCTACGCTGAACTTCCTGCTGTAGGGTCCTACCTGGAGCGTTTGAGAGTTCTCCCAGAGGATCAAGCCAAATAAACCTTTAACCTAGATTTAATCTCCTGTTAGAGGTTAATCTTACTACAACCCCAATTCCAAAAAAGTTGGGACAGTCAGGAAAATGCTAATAAAAACAAAGAGGAGCGATGTGTAAATGTACTTTGACTTGTCTTTAAATAAAAAACGTATAAAGACGAGGTATTTGATGTTTTATCGAATCACCTGCACAGTTTTTTTGAAGATAAACGTTTCATTTGAAATTGATACATTCAACACGTTCCAAAAAAATTGGGACAGGAGCAGTTTAGGACTAATAGCGGTGTGAGCAGTTGAAATAAGAAGGTGATGTGGAACAGGTGAGGTGATCGTCTAATCAGAGTATATAAGAAGCCTCCAAAAAAGGCCGAGTCCTTCAAACATGACATTTTCCATACTGACCCAACTTTTTTGGAATTGCAGGTACTAATGTTTATAATAACCATAATAATTATTATTGCTTCAGTCTTTAAACTCTAAAACCCTTGAGGGTTCTGTGATCGTCCCTGAAAGTTTCTATAACCAAAGTTTTGCTCTGTAGGTTCTAGATATTAAGAAGAAAATAATGAGCAATGAATTGAAGTTGGTACTGCACACTTACCCTGTTAATACACACACTCATGGGGTTCCTCACAGGTTCTTTGGATAATTAAGGCTTATTAGCTTCAACTTGGAAGTCTTTCTCTTTGTATAACTGACTTACAGAGAGTGATGTGCTAGAGGTTGTCGTACCTGATGAGGTTGACTGGCTGATACTTGAAGAAAACTCCGTAATTGGCCCATTCATCATGTAACAACTGAGGAAACACACACACACACACACACACACACACACACACACACACACACACACACACACACACACACACACATTAAGCTGCTTTATCAAACAAGTAAAGATGTATCTAATCTCCACCCCCAAACATCAGATGTCCAATCAGAGTGGAGTTCAGAGCTCACCTGTCTGTCATTGCGAAGCTCCTTAACATCGGAGATAAAGTCTCCCTGCAGAAACGACAGCTCAGCATTCATCCTGCACTCCTCGTACACTTATAGACTTAATACTGCACATTTATGGGCATTTCTATTTAAAAATATCAAATGTTATACTGACTGAATAATGAATATATGTAGTAGTATATAGGGGGCGCTAACAGCAATCTGCTGTCCAGATTTATATTCAGTCTCATTACTGCACACCTTTAATGTTCATTTTCAGTGTAGTTACTGAATAAGTCACATTCATCACCGAATAAAATGCTTTTAGATCAAATAACCGAACAATAACCTGGACTTTAAAGGGTTAAGTAAGAAATAACACACAATGGATCATGCTGTTATAGAACATTAATCCACACCGGGTCACGTGATACCGGGTCACGTGATACCAGGTCACGTGATACCGACTGACATGAAGCGCAGTTTCTGTTCATTAACAGCACAGAGTGTTTTATTCCTCTTACACCACAGCAATTTACCAACAATTTACACGTTTTTAAATTTATTAACAAACAACACGCCACACATTTCTTCCACTTGTAATTGACTCTGATGTTGATGTTTTGCTACATCACCTCCTCAGTTACAGCATTAATCAAGTGGAAATGTAACTACGTTAGAAATAGTTAATCATTTCGCTGTTTTTATAATGTTATACATATAAAATGTATTATTAAGTCATTAAATTACAACTCACATCATGTAAAGGAAACGCTGCGTCGTAAACACCTTTCGCAAGTAACGACGCAATTCCTGAGGCGTAAAGAAAATGATTAATAAGCACATTTACTGGAATAATTTAGGAACAACATCTACAGTACTTCCACACCGCTCATGCGTGGAAATGACAATTAAAGTCTAAATTCTCTCTAAATGAATTATTAAACACAAATGTACTGTAAATGCTGAGAGTTTACCCATAGTGTGACACGACTGAGTACACGCCGTGCGTCTCAGGATCTCAAACACCTGCAAACACCACGGGAACATAAAGACCTTTAGAATTGTGTCGCAAAAACTTCGAGCTAACGTTAATGCTAATTTTCTCCCAAACGCAGAAGCTCACAATTCTCCCTCGCGTCGCAGTGTCGAAGAGCGTGCTCCTCGACTTGATGTCAAACCTAAAAACACAAGAGTTAAGAAGGTGAAAATGGTTGTAATTGTGTGTGTGTGTGTGTGTGTGTGTGTGTGTGTGTGTGTGTGTGTGTGTGTGTGTGTGTGTGTGTGTGTGGTGTGTGTGTGTGTGTGTGTGTGTGTGTGTGTGCACTTACAGGTGTAGTTTTTCTCTGTTGAAGGGGAGTGACAGGACTCGTGTGTGGGGGTTTTTTTGGGGATCCGGGACTCCCGGCTGGAACGGCTGATTTATTTTCTCCCAAAGCGAACTCAGAACTCCAGCGAGTCCTGTTTTCTCCTTCAGCTCATAAATCTATGAATCCAAAGAGGGCAAAAGACACGGAGGAGGAGAAACGCCATTTAAATGTCATCTGATCATTCCTCAAATAAGCGTCCTCTCTTCCTCTCTCTTCCTGAGCGTCTGATCAAACTGACTCTCCCTCACTTCCTGTGTTAGTGGTCCACTCCTCACTAACTCATCCTCACTGTCATAACCAACTCCGTCCTCTGAGCACTGAACATTTCTGTTCTGTACAAAGGAAATGTAAAACATACCATATTTTAAGAATTATTTTATACATCTGAAGCTGCATAAAATAAAAGTGGGATACTACAGAATCTAATGAAATCACAGGGAGAGAGACACAGAGAGAGAGACACAGAGAGAGAGACAGAGAGAGAGACAGAGAGAGAGAGACAGAGAGAGAGAGAGAAATGTGGGTGAAAAATAAACTGGAACTCACTCTTTTGGTAGGAACTTTGATCTTAAGAAGTTCTGCCTCACGACTTAGCACAGACCAGGGGACATGGAGGCGCGTAAAACGTACTGTCTTCATCTGAGAGAGAGAGAGAGAGAGAGAGAGCAAGCGAGAGAGTGAGAGAGAGAGAGTGAGAGAGAGCGAGAGAGCAACAAAGAATGAGAGAGAGAGAGAGCGAGACGGAGAGAGAGAGTGAGAGTGAGAGAGAGCAAGAGAGAGCAAGAGGGAGAGAGAGAGCGAGAGGGAGAGAGAGAAAGAGAGAGTGTGAGAAAGAGAGAGAGTGAGAGAGAGAGCAAGAGAGAGTGAGAGCGAGAGCGAGAAAGAGATAATTGATATATTTATGTAAATGAGATCGTTAGCTGCAATCAGACACATTGAGGAACGCCATTAACAGCGTTGTCATGGTTACAGATGTTGCTTTCCTATTTGAGCACAAACAGAGACAGAGAGAAAGCAGCAACATTTAACATGTAATCTTTACAGGATCACCGTGTCCTGGTCTCTTCTGTCTCAGATTAAATACAGCACGGGTAAAATGGCAACTATTACAGATGTGGAAGCTCAGAGGCTGTGACATTGGATTACTGATCAGAAGGTCATGAGTTCAAATCCCAGCACTGCTGAGCTGCTACTGCGGGGCCCCTGACCCTCCAGTGCTCAGCTGTATAAACGAGATAAACGTACGTTGCTCTGGATAACGGCGTCTGGCAAATGCCGTAAATGTGGATCAAGCACTAAGCGAAAGGATTTTTACACACACACACACACACACACACACACACACACACACACACACCCCTCTGGCTATGAGGATAAGCAGTAAATCTGTTTATTTTTTTGTTTGGATGCAGAGGAGTTAATCCAACACCACAGGCAGAGAAATAAACCATTTCTAGATCTATATCAATTTCTTACACACACACACACACACACACACACACACACACACACACACACATACACACACACAAATTAACATACACACCTCTCCATCTCGTTCAATCTCCAGACCCTGCTCCTGCAGCCCTCGCTCAAACTCCTCCCTGATCAGGGCTTTTTCTCCTTCTCCTGGCCCAGGAGCCACGTCCACTTCCAGCTCCACCTCCGCAGGTTCGGCCTGTGTGTCCGTGTGAAGAGGGGCGGGACTCTCGGGCGAAAGGTTGCCATTGATGATGATGGAAAGGCGTCTCTTGCAGTGATACACAAGCACATAATCAACTCTCCTTCGGCCATCAGCGAAACACACGCCTCCTCTCGGACATGGGCGGGGCTTATCCTAACACAACACACACTGATTAAACCGGAGGATTTTAAATAGAGTAGATTATTTACTTTATTTCTGGCGTATGCTTATTTCTCTAGAATAAAATCACTTCTCTACAGCAGATCAAATTTTTAATAAAAATATCTTCATCTTAAAACGTGAGTGTGAATAATTTTAGCTCCCCCTGCTGGCTGTGAGGTGAACAGCAGCAGGAACACAGACTTCAGCCAGTTTAAAACTGTAGCTGCTGTTTTTGTTTAGGGAGAAAGTCTAGAGCGGAGAGGGGGTGGAGCTAATTTCAGAGCTGGAAACGGAAGTAAACACTGCAAATCAGCTGCTCGAGAATCAGAGAGTAGTTTGAAATTGCTGGACTATTACTTGACTCTCTGAACACTTTTAAACTTTATGATAGGGCTTAAATGCAGGAGTGAGAGTGAAGTGAAATGAACCCTCATTGGTTTTTTTTCATGATAAGAGGTTCAGAGAGAGCACTAATGGGTATAGTTACTCAAGGATCAAGAGTAAGAAAATTTGGCTTACAGCAGGGCAAAAATCTAGTGAGTGATAATGTAGTGAGCAAAAGGAAATATTAAAGGTGGAGTATGTTACGGTGTATTGAGGTGAAACGACTGTATGGTGAGATACACCTTAAAAGAAAGTCCGCAACAGTGATGCAATTTTGTGTGAATTATACTTTGATGTGACTTACAGGGTACAGGTAAATACAACCCTTAGGGACTCTCTGGATTAACACTTAAAGGTTCTATGGGGAATATTCTGTAGAGGCATCCAATTAGAACCAATTTAGGAAGAAAGGAACTGTTGAGGAACTTTTGTTAAGACCATACTGTCACTGCCAGAAGTCTTACAAGTGCCTTCAATGTGTTCTTTGAATAAGGAGTGTAATTTCAATAAGAACCAAAAAAAAAAAAAAACCCAAACAAACAAACAAACAAACGAACATGCACGCACCGATTCCCCAGCAGGTTTTCCTGCATCATCTCGGCTTGTGGCTTTCTCGTGGCTGATTTCAGAAATGTCTCGGGCGAGACTGCGAAGTTTTCCACTATGAATAAATGAAGATTCACTCACAGCTGTAGTTACTGGCATACGTTCTGGAGCTCCATTCCATGTCTCTGAGGAAAGAATTAGAGGGTGTGTGTGTGTGTATGTGTGTGTGTGTGTGTGTGTGTGTGTGTGTGTGTGTGTGTGTGTGTGTGTGTGTGTGTGTGTGTGAGAAAGAGAGAAAGAAAGAGAGAGCGAGACAGAGAGAGACAGAGAGAGACAGACAGACAGACAGACAGACAGGGAAAGGCTAATTGGTGGTGTTGTGGTTCAGCACCATGGACAGGTACATCATATAAATATCTATCACATGATCACACGCTCCTTTACACAGGTCATGGCATTATTACACACACACACACACACATACACACTCACACACACACACACACTCACACACACCCCTAAGTGTCAGAGGCACAGGTAAACAGACTCTAAGAACGCGCTAAGCGCCTTTATGTCCTCTGGCAGCTTTTTATTAGAAACCCAGCGGAGTTTAATGGCGTTTCAGAAACATTTACAATCCAAAACACGCCACAAATCCAGAATACTGAACATATCTCCGAGTAAAGGTGTAGTATAAGCCGAGGTTGCGTGACGCATGAGAGTGGAGCCTGAAATAGCTCAGCTTAGCGCACTGGCCGCTAATTACAGCACAAACCCGTCCACCATCACAGCGGCTGCTTAAAGCCACTCGGCCGGGAATGTCTCCACAGATAACCGCCACCAGATCCACACCAACCCGCCGCCACGGGGAACAAAAGCGCAGCATATTTCTGTTAAACACACTTCCATGAGCGCTTCAGGAGAGTGTGTGATTATGTGTGATTAGAGCAGGTGTCACTGAGCTACAGCGCGCGCGCACGCACACATGCACACACACACTCACACACACACATACACGCAGCACATTCTAAAATGATATACAACACATCTCATTCATGTGATTGGGGGTCAACAGTTTTCCGAGCGCAAAAATATATCCATAAATAAATGAAACAACAGCAACAACAACAACAACAACAGCAGCAACAACAACAACAACCCGCACACCGCGCGCCATGCGCGCTCCCGTTCAATCTGTTGTGTAAAATCACAGCGACACCGACGCTGTAAACTGGACTCACCTGAGACAGACCTGAGAAAGGACATGGTTTCTCCGGGAAAGCGCGTCGGGGGTCTGAGCAGCGCGCTGTGATGGAGGACAATCCGCGCGTGGGCTCCGTGCAGAGGCTTAACGCGACCGCTCTTCCCGTTAATTCCGCGCGCACGCAGCTTCAGGCTTTACGGTCACCCAGAGAAACTTTGTACAGGAGACCGAGCACAGTGACACAACCGTTCACACACTCACCCTTTACCGCTGTGCGTCGGTTATTTATGTCATCAGTGTTACACTGCTGCAGGTCACAACACACCCGGATGCTGCATGTGAGAGATTCCACTGCTGCTCTTGCTATTCTACATTTACATTTATTTACGCATAAAGGACAAAGACATTTTAAACTCAGGTACAGCATGTGCGTGGCTGAGGGGAGGCCAGGGGTGGCCAGGGCCTTCCTAGTGTGTGAAGCCACTCCAGGAGGATATTAGTGGTCAGCACGTTTGCCTCGCACCCCGGGGTTCGGGGGATCCATTTCTGCCTTCACCCTGTGTGTGAGGTGCTTGCATGCTCGCCCTGTGCTTCAGGGGTTTATTCCGAGTACTCCGGTTTCCTCCCAAAGTCCAAAGACTGATTGGTGTTTCCAAATTGCCCATAGTGTGTGACTGAGTGTGTGTGATTGTGCCCTGCGATGGGTTGGAATCCTGTCCAAAGTGCCCTGAGTTCCCTGGGATAGACTCCAGGTTCCCTGCGACTCTGTGTAGAATAAATGCTGCTGAAAGTGGATGGATTGCAGACATTGCAGTTAATCCATGTCACATGATTACTACTTGGTAAGTCTCACTTTAATTGGTCAGTCTGAAAGTTCACAGAACACCCACTACAACATCTAGGGGACATTTCGAAAGTTCATTTCACTCTAGACCAACAGCGAGGAACTGGCTCGTTTCCACAGGAAGTGGAACCACAACGTTCTCAGTGTGGAATTAAATGCAGTGCTTAGCAAATACACCAGCGCTGATTCTCGTTCTATAGATTCGGGTGTCTGAGTCAAATTTCTTTTGCTAAAATCACATTGTTCGGTGTAAAACACGGACTGTCTCAGTACGGCTGTATAAAACTGATTTGGGGGCGGGGCTACATATAAGCTCTGTTTCTGATGTCACTAAATAAACTTCATGGCTTGGAACCAATCACATTTTTCTATTCAAATTATTAAAGGAGGACAACATGGTACATTTCAGTCACAGAGTCACTGGCTAACTTCACCTAATGCTAGTGATGGAGAGATGGTGGTTGTCATGGTAACGTTTTATTCTCTTAAATATATCAGTGAAAAAATAAGGATGTGAATCAAGACTGACGCGACGTAGTTACTAGCAGTTATTAGCTAACCTCGGTGGTATTACGCGGTGAGAGACGGCAGGACGTGAGTGTGTTTGCATATTTGATTTGCATATTCATGTATATTCATAGCTTGTAGAATTTTAAGCAGGAGAAAGGTGCAGAGACGTTCCTCGGATATTTTCGGTCATAGAAATGATTTTTTATGGTTGACAATTACAGACTTCAGAAAGGATTCAAATGATTAAAACTCTCTCTCACACACACACACACACACACACACACACACACACACACACACACACACGCACACACACGAGAATGTAGATAGAAATAGATTTTATTGATTAACTGTTGATTCATGAGAGTAACAATGATTGTGTTTTAA
>NC_071284.1:602500-612500 GCF_001660625.3 Ictalurus punctatus
GGAGATGCTCTGACCCAGACGTCTAGACCTCACAATTTTTCTCAAAGTCGCTAAGATCCTTAAACTCACCCATTTTTCCTGCTTCCACCACATCAACTTCCAGAACTAACTGTTCACCTGCTGCATAATAAATACCCCCCCACACCCCCGCACCCCCACACACACGCTTTTGTAATGAGATAATCAACGTTACTCACGTCACCTGTCAGTGGTTTTAATATTATGGCTGATCGGTGTAAGTTCTTATTTAAATAAGTGGAAATAATAAAGCCATCCTTGATAGTAGTTAGGTAAGGGATCATTATAGAGTATAATAGAGTGTATACTGTAGGCTACTCTAAAATTGGTAGTAGGTCTTGTTTTTTTATTCTTCACTGTCCACTGTGCTTTATCATTCAACTGTTTACTCGCTGTTTAAAAATCCACGTGAACTGTTAAACCCACTTTATCAGGGAGGCAGGTGACCTCTACGCAGCCGCATTCGTTGGTCGCCTCCTTGGTGATGTAACCGGGAGGACAAACTCGGGTGGAGCTCTGACAGTCGCACACGCATTCGAACGAATCACAGCACTCCGTCTGTTTGATGGACAGCTTTTTGTGGGCGGGGCACGAGGGCCTGGTTGCAGAGCATTGGTCTTTTCTACAGACTGAGAGAGAGAGAGAGAGAGAGAGAGACAGAGCGAGAGAGTATAAATCACACATGGCATTAATATTATAATATTAAAATAATAACTCTGCATCCTGTATAACAGTCTATAATAAAAACAGATGCTAATTAGTCTGTTTGTTAGCATGAAAAGTTCTAACAGCTCTCACAACTTTTCCCACTGACGCTAACGTGACGTCCTTATATCACCGGCTGTGGTCCGTCCTGCCAGCGCATGGCTTGTTCCACAACACGTTTATGACGTGGTTATGTCAGTTTTATGATGCAGGAATTGAGTAACGTGTATGTTCCTCTTCAGCATTAGCACGTACCACACTGATAGACGGGCGCACACTCTCCCGGGTTTGTCAGGACTGACGTGAGACCGTTTCCACACTGTGGAGGAGCCGAGAGCTTACAGTTCACAGTGTCACACACTGCAACCACACACACACACACACACACACACACACACACACACATTAATGGTGGCCTTGGTAGATTAGCATTGTGACAATGTTATCATGAGTGCACAGTGTCATGTGATGTTCTCACCGCATTCATACTCAGGGCAGCACTTTGACTCCTTCTTCTCCACCAGGATTTCACACACTCCACACACAGGGGCTGTAACACGGCAACAGTTACCACGACGACACAATAAGAGGACCATAGGACTATTTTAATCAATGTGATATACAACATGTCCGACAGAGAGAAAGAGAAAGAGACAAAGATAGACAGACAGCAGGAGAGAGAGAGAGAGAGAGAGAGAGAGAGAGAGAGAGAGAGAGGGAGACAAGCAGACAGACAGAAAGACAAAGAGGCAGACAGACAGAGAGACAGACAGACAGAGAGATAGAGACAGACAGACAGAGAGACAGACAGAGAGAGAGAGAGAGAGACAGACAGACAGACAGACAGACAGACAGACAGGGATAATGTGATTGGGATGTTCTGACCTTTAGCGTTAGTGCATGGCAGAGCTGTACAGTTTATATGCTGCTGATCTAAACACAAACACAGCAAACACGGGTTCTCATCCGGAGTCCAACTGTCCATGAACTGTAACACACACACACACACACACACACACACACACACACACACATACAAATCATCACAGATTTGTCTATATTCTTCTGAAACATGTTATAGCCGCATGTTTATAGATACAACTTTGTTGTATGTAAAGGCACGTGTGAGTGTGTGTGTGTGTGTACCTGGTGCACGTGTCCATGGTGGTCCACACACTGCCTGCAGGCCTCTTGGCTAACACACTCCTCCTCTCGCAGCACAGTACCAGGAGGACAGAAGCAGCCCTCGGTGGGTGTGGTCCAACACTGAGCTCCACCCACCATCCCATCCCCCCTCTCAACCACATCTCCCAGGGAAGCCCGGGTGTCGCCACACTGCTCCACACACCCGGTACGACACGCATCGTACTCCATATTCTTCGAGCAAGTCATGGCTAAGAATGAAAGCACACACACACACACACACACACACACACACAATTCAAAATGTGTAATCTATTTAAATGTTTTTAATGAATTAAAATATTAAATTATTTAAAATGTATGATTTGTCATGTTGATGGAATCAAATAAAATATTACATATAAAATGCATTTAATGCAGGGATGTGATTAAACACACACACACACACACACACACACACACACACAGACTCACGGCACAGGTCGGGGGTCCTCCAGTGAACACACACCCCCTGCTGTCGACACACACTGCTGTAGGAGGCGAGCAGGTCACACACCATGCCCGGGTGACACGCCACCTTCCTGCACATCGCCACGTAATCCTGAGGTGGAATCAGATTATGGCACTCGCTAAACATCTCAGAAGCTAACAGCTCGCAGCTCTGAGCCACGCCCGCCTCACACTCTTCTGTTACACTGTCCACACACTCGCCCAGAGCCCAGCCTCGCAGGAACGCGTCCGAGTCCGAGCTCACGGAACCATCAGGGAGCAGCAGGTCTGTCTGATCATCTGAGCAAGAACCTGAGACGGAGAAAGAGCGAGGACGCATCAGTTATACTACAGCAGAAAAAATGATCCTGAAACGCTAGACTTGGCCCTGTCTGTAACAGTGTACCAGCTCCGAAAAGTGTGTGTGGGTATCTACCACAGATGCCGGTGGTGCGGGTTGCCATGGTGACATCGAGGCTGATAGTAAACTCGTTGCTGTGTGGCGTGAAGCTGAGGGTGAAGCCGTGCTTCTCCGAGCGTAGCTGATGAAGCAGAGCTCCAATCTGAGAGACGGCTACACCTCCTCGTCTGAAGGGTACTGGAGTAACCACACCATCTACTGTCACCTACATCACACACACACACACACACACACACACACACAGCTTGAGGGCATTCTTGATGCTCTCTACATCATGCAGGATGAACACAAATTATACGAAAGTGCTGTCTGCCCTCTTCCACATAAATCAGCTCACAGATGCCAGTGATTGGCTAGTGTAACTGTGATTGACAGGGGAGTGAGTATGCCCCTCCCCACCAGAGAGCATGGTCAATGTTGCTCTCTTGACCCTCTGTTGCACTACTTGTGACTCCTCTCCATCACCTTTACCTTCATATCATCTCCCAGCACCACACGAGCTCCACCTTCTCTCAGTTCCAGGCTCTTCATGCAGATCTGACTGGGAGAGTCCCGACATTTGGCCGTATTAAGCACTAGCTCCGCCCCTCCTGATTGAAGCAGCGAATAGGAGCAGGCACCTTTCAGTTTCAGAGCCACGCCCCCAAACGACACCACGTGACTGGTGGAGCTGCCGATACACATACCTGCAGAAGGTATAATCCATCAGACAATGCAATACAATCATCTTTGCAGTGTGTGTGTGTGTGTGTGTGTGTGTGTGTGTGTGTGTGTGTGTGTGTGTGTGTGAGTGTGTGTTCTCACAGGGGCAGGCCCAAGTACAACCGCAGGTCTGATTCACTTTTATAGCATGGAGGTTGTTTTTGCAGGTCGGAGGCTCCAGTCTCTCACAGTTCACTCTGTGGCTCTGCAGGGTCACGACTCCGGACGGGTTACAGAGCAACGAGTGACAGCCATCTGCTAACAGCCATGTCTCTCCAGGCTAACACACACACACACACACACACACACACACACACACACACGGAATAAACAAAAATATCCTCATATCTGAGACTGATGAATTTTAAAAAGGTGACACTCAATAATCCAATTCTATTAATCCCACGTGTTTTATACACTGTATAGGGTCTAAATAATAATAATAATAATAATAATAATAATAATAATAATAATAATAATAATCTGTTGCTTTAGGGTTATGCGGTGTGTGTTATGGGGTGTGTGTTATGCGGTGTGTGTTATGCGGTGTGTGTTATGGGGCGTGTGTTATGGGGCGTGTGTTATGGGGCGTGTGTTATGGGGCGTGTGTTATGCGGTGTGTGTTATGGGGCGTGTGTTATGGGGCGTGTGTTATGGGGCGTGTGTTATGGGGCGTGTGTTATGGGGCGTGTGTTATGGGGTGTGTGTTATGCGGTGTGTGTTATGGGGTGTGTGTTATGGGGCGTGTGTTATGGGGCGTGTGTTATAATGAAGTCGAGGCTTTAATGAAGTGATGATGTTTGTTTGGTTGTGAAGTGTTTAAAGTTCAGAAGCAGGAGATAAAGTGTTTAGAACTCATCTCACCTTCCTCTCCTTTCCATCATCATCCACACACACTCCAGGAGGACCCGCTGAGGAACATCATCATCATCATCATCATCATCATCATCATCATCTTCATTTCAAACCTTCTGCATGTGTGTGTGTGTGTGTGTGTGTGTGTGTGTCTCACCCCTGCAGAGTTTGTCGATGAACGATCGGTCCAGCGTAACCATGGCGAGCAGGTCGTTAGTGCTCCTCAGCTCTATGATGTTCTCATGTGTGTGTTGGCCAGCGAGCACGATCAGCTCATTCCTGTCATACTGTCTGCCCACTCCGATGGGGAAAACTGACACACCTGGATTACACACACACACACACACACACACACACACACACACACACACACACACACACCTGTATTACAAGCGAGTCATGAATGAACCTGTGTCATTATGAAAACAAGCATAAACTCACATACCCGCAGTAAGAGCATCATTTGTAGGCTGCTGCACCGAGTCTATCGACTTGTCAGTCACCAGCATCACTACCACCTTGGCCACGCCCATCCGGCCCCCGCTTGTGGAGGAAATGGAACTCTGAACAGCTGATTGTAATGCAGCGCCTAAATAAAGCCATAAACGATTTAATAGACAAGACAACAACAATAACAACAACTAACGTCATATCATCTGAATGAAATCTAAATGGAGTGGAGTGTTTAATCACAACACTTAACAAGCTCAATTACGCAATCATCCATCCATCCATCCATCTTCTACACCGCTTTATCCTTCTCAGGGTCACGGGGAACCTGGAGTCTATCCCAGGGAGCATGGGGCACAAGGCGGGGTACACCCTGGACAGGGTGCCAGTCCATCACAGGGCACAATCACATACACACTCACACACCCATTCATACACTACGGACACTTTAGACACGCCAATCAGACTACCATGCGTGTGTTTGGACTGGGGGAGGAAACCGGAGAACCCGGAGGAAACCCCCGCAGCACGGGGAGAACATGCAAACAAAAACATGCATGGCCCTGGCGGGACTCGATCCCCGGAGGTGTGAGGCGGACGTGCTAACTACTGAGCCACTGTGTTATGCAATCATAACTATTATAATTATTCATTATCCAATTCAATAACAAAATCTTACTGATTTCTATCATTTTATCATTTTATATCAACATTAAATAATACTCGCTGCCTCTGTTGCTTCTTTGTGTAAAAATCAAACGGATTGTTAGTCACATTAATTCAGTATATTATTTAAATCCTGAATATAACACGTTTAGTCCTTAATATTAATTATAATTAATGTTGAATAAATATAAATACTTAATCATTTCATGATGGACTGCACAAGGCAAATAAAAATGATACTATTAACTTTAGCTGAACTTAAATATCACATCATCACTTACTCAATGTTTAATTCAGTACGAATAGTATAGAAATTCATTATTGTAAGTAAATTGTAATTAGAAAAGCTTTTCATATAGACTACACAGTCCTGAATGAGGTTTTTATTCGTTTTTTAAAAATAATGTTTGCTTGATAAACATCTAGGAAAGATTATTCTCAGTACTGGACCTTTTGGACCCTTTTGGACCCGTTCTGAACCATAAAACATTTGAGTGCAGCTCTGACCCGTTCGTAAATCCTGCTATTGGTAGTTTTATGGAGCAGGTACCCAGTTTTGGTGAAGTATCTGGATTGGTCTGTAATTTATCCACCAGCTGGAGAAGGTTTTCTGTGCTCTGTGTATCTCTCCAGCTCACCGCCTCCACGGGTTTCTCTCCGTACAGCGTCACCGCTACCTGAGTTCCTTTACGGTCTGAAACACAAACATACATTAACAACAACATCGGGATATAAATATATACTGGACACGTGTAACACGCTTGAGTGAGCTGCAGGACACAGCGTGTTATTTATTGAGCGCTAAAACAATAATCATAGTCCCGGTCCGTAGTGAAGATCCATAATCAAAACCCGGAAACACGGACCACAGAAACAAGACTCAGACTAAACAAACCTAATACAGCCAGAAACAGTGGGGTTTAAATAGACAAGCTAATGACGTGCTTAACACAATTCAGTAACGCACCAATGACAGGACAGGGGCGGAGACAAGACAGAAACCAAAGCAAAATCACATGACCATCACAAACAAACGCACATGACATGAACTCAGAATAAAACAGTGGACTGGGGACCGCACCACACACCTGAAAGATGACACTCGTGACAAAATATAGTATAAACTGTTAATGAGTTTCTGTGCAAGCATTCGAGGTCTAATAAATTATAATAATATAGGATTGAAACATATAACAATACAATCTGCTCACCGATATGAGTGTTCCTTATAAAGGATTTGACGAATGTTTTCAGATCCGCAAACTGATCACTCGAAGTGGCTCTGAGCAGAAATAAGACATCCATAGGTTTGGAGCAGGGCACTGAAACACACACACACACACACACACACACACACACACACACACACACTTTTAACTTTTACTCATGTCACTCATTTCAACTGAAAACTGTGTGGGACTCGGTTATAAAAGTAAACATTGGAGTTATTATAAACTGTTTATATCACATTCTGAAAGAGGGATGAAAATGTTTGAACTAATATCTTTTTGTTTTTTTCATGATTATATTCTTAACTTCGACCATTTTTGTTATTTACAGTAATATAAATTTAAACCATTACACACTTTCAATTAATTTGTCTTCTTCATTTTTGTCCTAAGAAGGATATGCAAACTTTTGCACTCAGCTATATCCAGCACTACAGGTCTCTAGTGTATCATAACTGCTAGCTATCAGCATTCATTGTGCACTATTAGTGTTATTAGCATGCTAGTTTAGCCACGTAAAGCTCTTGCTACTTAGCTTTAGTCGGTTTTCTGTTCAAAGGGTGCACAAATTTTTTAGCATCCATAACCTAGAATGTGTGATTTGTTTTCACAATGGTGATTCAATTTTGTTCTTTTAGATTAACTGATTAATTAATTATGAGATTACTTTGTATTTAAAAGTAACCATTTAAAAGTGTAGTTGAATTGTGCTTGAATCTGTATATTGTTATTGCGTTATTTTTGTGTTTCTACCACCTCTGCAGAAATAAAACGTGAATATTAAACTGTATGACAATTGTACAAGAAGGAGAGATGCTATTGCAGTGTGTATTCTGACCTGAAGGGGGCAGGGTTGCTCTGGGTGGCGGTTCAGGCTTAAGAGGTACTTTTCGTGTCCTACTGATGTTGACCAGTAGGGGTCCCAGTGATCTCAGCTGCTCTGTACTGTTCAACATGATTGGTGCGTGAGGGAAACTCAGGAGTTTAAGATCCTCCTCCCGCACATGTGGACCAATCCCGATGGGGAATATCTGCGTGTGGGTGGAGCTTGGTGGCCTCTGGATCACATCAGTGGGTGGATTTTGGGTTATGAGAAACACCATCTGGTCCGGAGATCGACTTGGTGTCTCGGTCGTGATGGACTCGTAGACGGAGCGAATGGCGTGGCCCGTGTTGATCTGCTTGCCTCCTCGAAAGCGGATCTGCTGCAGTTTGTGCCGGAGGTGCTCCTGGTGCAACAGCTCCATTCGGCTGATCTCCACGGTAACCGTGAAGGAATACTGCATCACCGTGATGCGGTATTTCTCCTCTTGTTGCTGTTCAAATGAGGCCAGGATGTCGACGATCGCATCTCGGGTGCGGTTGAAACTGTCCTCGCCAACACTATCTGATCCCTCTAGGAGGATGGTGATGTCGTGAAAGGTCACGTTAGGAGGAGGAAATGTAGTTCCAGGGCTGAGGATGCTGGGAAATGCAGTCATAACGGCAGCGGTTGGAGGAACATTAGCGGGCACTGTGCTGAGCCGGACCGCTACAGGACTTGTGGTGGTGGCGCTAGTGGCAGAAGTCGTTGTGGTTTTCTGGGTGGCTGGTTTCTTCGGAGGTTCAGGGTCCAACCCCAAGGTGCAGAGGTAATCTGTAATCTCCAAAGCTCGGTTATCCAACTCTCCTGCGCTGCTCAGAACATACACCTGGCTACTAGGCGTGGCTTTTTTTATTTCATTGACCTGCGCCATGTTGACGTTAGGCCCCAGAGCGATGGTGAGAACGGTGATGTCTTTCTTCTTCAGCAGGCGCTGAGTAGTGCGCATGGGCCGGGGATTTTTACTAGCCGTCAACAAAATAGCAACACGGCCTGCGTGTTCTCGCTTGTTCTTGTCATAAATGTAAACCGAGAGATACTTGATGGCTTCATCCATAAAGGCAACGTCGCCGCCGCTGTAGTGCATATCACGCACCATTTTCTTGAAGATCCACTTCTGCACCTGCATATCGTAGCTCTTCACTCCAGAATGGAAGAGGAGCACCGTGGCCCGGGTGTGTGCCGAGCCCATCCGGAAACGTTCCACAACATCCAGGATGAAGAGCTTGACCAAGCCGAAATCTTCCTCACTGAGAGATGAAGAGCCGTCCACCAGGAAGGCCAGGTCCATCGCTCGATCACAGGCGTCCTCAGGAACCGGTGTGGTGAAGGGAAACGGCGTGAGCGTGGTGAGATCAGAAACAGGGCTCAGTGTGGAGGTGGGGCCAGAGAGAGGACACGGACCACACGTCAACGTGTTCTCCTCACAGTGACTGAAATGCAAGCGTATAGCATGCTAAGCTAGCAGTATTTACATTTGACAAAAAAAAAAACCTTTCTTCAGTTTGCATTTTCGATCCCTGAAATTTTCCAGGTTTAAAGGCGAGCACTTTAGAACACTTTAGATCTCTGGAAAAACTCATCTCAGACACTTCTACTCAAGAAAAATCTCATTAGCGTGAACTACAAGCAGAGGATTTTAATAATCTGATGTAACCTTTAGACTCTGAATAAGACGCACAGGCAGTAAGACATACCATATCTGACAGAGATGGGGGTCATTGTGGTTGAGAATGACCTGCTTTCCATGTGAAATTCGTTCTCCTCCGTGCATGCACACCTGACACTGAGATGGATCCACACAGCGTTCCAGAACCTCGTCTAAGACCTGACCTGAAGGAGAGAAAAATCTGAATCTGGGGTAGTGTAGTGACAATAAGGCTGTTTGTCCAAAACAAGAAGTGACCTTGAACTAGAACCTTGGGGTTCTCCTTCATGTTCGGCCATTCGGGTTATATCACACACCAAGAAAAAAAACTGACCAAGCGAGAACGCCAAGACCAACAAATCTGCAGCACGATGAAGGTTTAATGCAGTGAATTTTAAGTGATTGATGAAAATATGACAAAGCTAAAGTTATACTGTTATCAAGTTACATTTTGAGATAAGATTAGATCTTGACAGGATTTCTGTGTAAACATGCGTATACAGTACAGCACATGTGTTTGGTACCTGGGGGACAGGAGGTGTGGCAGCCCTCAACGCAGCTGCTGGGGCAGTTTAAGGGTTCTGGATGCTGGCATGTTACAGGACAGGCATTTCCACAGGCATTAAAGCGCCACTCACACTCCAGACCCGCGTCCTTATTCAACTCCTCACAGCTCAGAGCTGAAACACATCATCTCTCAGATCACACACTAGTGAGACACAAAGCGACAGACCAGCACACGTTTCCTACGTACATGCCTGACATGGAGCTGTTTACTATTTGCTACAAACAATGGACGAAAATCTTATAAG